>NW_026657398.1:0-4910 GCF_009828535.3 Hylobates moloch | reverse complement strand
TTGTATTTTTAGTAGAGACAGGGTTTCACCATGTTGGCTAGGCTGGTCTCAAACTCCTGACCTTAGATGATCCACCTGCCTCGGCCTCCCAAAGTGCTGGGAATACAGGCGTGAGCCACCGCCCAGGGCTTATTTATTTTTGAAAAAGGGTTGTAGTGTTACCAGTTGGGGGAGCCCTGTCCAGGTTCTTGGCGTTTTGAACAAATAATTGGACAAAAAAGGACAAACCAAGGAAAGAATGTAACAACGAAAGCAGAGATTTATTGAAACTGAAAGCACACACCACAGGGTGGGAGTTGATGGAGCAAGCGGCTCAAGGGCCCGGTTACAGAATTTTCTGGGGTTTAAATACCCTTTAGAGGTTTCTATTGGTTACTTGGTATATGCTCTAAGTAAATGAAGAGGTTAAAGTGAAGCTACAAAGTTATTTACTTGGTGTACATTCTATGTAAATGAAGAGGATGAAGTAAAGTTACAAAGTCATTTGCTCAGTGTGTGACCTATGTAAATGAAGAGGATATTTCCTGTCATAGCTGAAGTGTTTCCCTTTGATTTAGTTCTAGGAAGTCCTTAGGTTCCCTGCTTCCAGGCCCTGTTCTCCTGCCTCAGTAGGAGACCAGAATATGCCACAATAAAATATGCCTCTTTGGCATAGGATTATTTTGAGTTTATTACTTTCAGAAACTGCAGACCTAGAAGTTCTGAAAACATAATAGTTTTCATTTTGTAAAGGAAATTTAAAGGAAATTTCCATTTATAAGGATCTCTCTGTCTTTGCTCCAGGAAGAGAAGGATGACTAAATCACTAGACACTCATCAATGGAGAAGTCAATGACTTAAATATGCATAACAAATCTTATCCTTCTTTACTGTACTTTTCCTGGGTATCTCACCATAACTGACCTTGCCTGCACCCTTGTTTCTTTGTTTTAGTGTATGATAATATTTAAGCCAGAATTCAAAGCCACCTCTTTGAAATTTACTCATTTCTCTTGGTATCTCTTATGTATACATGTTAATAAACCTCCATTTGCTTTTCTCTTATTAATCAGTTTTTTACAGGGGTCCATCCCAATTAAGAACTATGAAGTTCAGAGAGAAAATTGCTTTTCCTCCCCTACAGAGTTCTTGTATAAAAATGCATATGGAAATATGTATAGATAAAAAGATATGGCATCATCTATCACAGTCAAGAGGAACCTAAGGAGACATGATGACTAAATGTAATGTGGTATGCTGAATAACTTCTTGGAACATAAAAAGGACATTATGTTAAAACTAAGGAAATCTGAATAAAGTGTGAAATTCAGTTAATAATAATGTCAGAGGCACTCGAAACAGTGACTCCATCTTTAATAGGTGCTGGGTAAAATAAGGCTATGACTTACTGGGCCACATTCCTAGGAGGTTAGGCATGCATAGTCACAGGATGAGATAGGAGGTCGTTATGACATGTACGTCATAACGACCTGTACAAGATACAGCTCATAACGACCCTGCTGATAAAACAGAATGCGGGGGCCGGGCGCGGTGGCTCAAGCATGTAATCCCAGTACTTCGGGGGGCCAAGTTGGGCTGATTGCTTGAGCTCAGGAGTTCGAGACCAGCCTGGAGAAACCCCATCTCTACTAAAAATACAAAAATTAGCCACGTATGGTGGCATGAGCTACTTGGGTGGCTGAGGCAGGAGAATTGCTTGAACCCAGGAGGTGGAGGCTGCAGTGAACCCAGATCACGTCACAGCACTTCAGCCTGGGCAACAAAGTGAGATCATGTCTCAAAAAAAAATACAAAAACAAAACAAAAACACAATGTGATAAAGAAGCTGTCTGAAACCCACCAAAACCAAGATGGTGATGAAAGTGACCTCTGGTGGTCCTCACTGCTCATTACATGCTAATTATAATGCATTAGCATGGTAAAAGACACTCTCATCAGCGCCATGACAGTTTGCAAACACCGTGGCAACGTCTGGAAATTAACCTATATGGTTTTAAAAGGGGAGGGAACTTCTTTTCCAGAAATTGTCCCGCCTTTCCCCAAACCTCATGAATAATCCATCCCTTGTTTAGCATATAAGCAAGAAATAACTATAGGTATACTCAGTCAAGTAGCCTGCATTGCTGCTCTGCCTATGGAGTAGCCATTCTTTCGTTTTTTTTTTTTTTTTTTTTTTTTGAGACGGAGTCTCGCTCTGTCACCCAGGCTGGAGTGCAGTGGCGCAATCTCGGCTCACTACAAGCTCCGCCTCCCAGGATCATGCCATTCTCCTGCCTCAGCCTCCCGAGTAGTAGCTGGGACTACAGGCGCCTGCCACTGCGCCCAGCTAATTTTTTGTATTTGTAGTAGAGACAGGGTTTCACCATGGTCTCGATCTCCTGACCTCGTGATCCGCCTGCCTCGGCCTCCCAAAGTGCTGGGATTACAGGCGTGAGCCACCACGCCCGGCGAGTTTATACTTCTTAACTAGTATTATTTGTTTGGATATTCAGGTTGTCCTAAACTTGGCCAATGGGAGTCCCTTGAAGCTTGATTCTATGTCCTTTTGATAAGATCCCTTCATTCTTTGAGCATTCCTTTGCTTTCTGGCATAAGAAGATCTTCCAGGCTCATTTTGTATTTACCCTGCCCCAGCCCAGGACTCAGTCATTTCTCCAAGCATCCCCACTTCTAGTGGGTAGAGAATGAGATTTAGAAAGCAAAATTTGGGGCCGGGCATAGTGGCTCATGCCTGTAATCCCAGCTACTCAGGAGGCTGAGGCAGGAGAATCACTTGAGCCCAGGAGGTGGAGGTTGCAATGAGCCCAGATTGTGGCACTACACTACAGCCTGGGCAACAGAGCAAGATTTCCTCTTAAAAAAAAGAAAGCAAAATTTGGGTGCTAAGTGTGCATGTTGCTATGGAGATATTGCTATTCTCAGCTGTCTCAGTGAGCAGAGCTAGGGAATATACGTGGATGATTTCATCATCGCATATGGGCTCTGACACTATGTGACAGGTTATTAATTGCTTCCACATAAACACCCTCCTCACTCTCATATTTCTTTTTTTTTTTTTTTGAAATGGAGTTTCACTCTGTCGCCCAGGTTGGAGTGCAGTGGCATGATGTCAGCTCACTGCAACCTCCGCCTCCCAGGTTCAAGTAATTCTATCTGCCTCAGCCTCCCGAGTACCTGGGATTACAGGCGCCCACCACCACACCCGGCTAATTTTTGTATTTTTAGTAAAGATGGGGTTTTGCCATGTTGGCCAGGCTGGTCTTGAACTCCTGACCTCAAGTGATTCACCCTCCTCAGCCTCCCAAGGTGCTGGGATTACAGATGTGAGTTACTGCTCCCGGTCCACCCTCCTCACTCTGATCTGGCTGAAACACCCTGCTTTGAGCCACCATAGCTTCCCTTAAGCCTAGTTCAGAAATCTGCTTTTCTTCATCACTTTTAATGTCTTCTGAACTGAATTATTCAGGAAGAAAAGGGCAAAGTAAGAAAGGGAAAGAAGGCTGGGCACAGTGGTTCACGCCTGTAATCCCAGCATTTTGGGAGGCCGAAGTGGGCAGATCACCTGTGGTTGCGCATTTGAGACCAGCCTGACCAACATGGAGAAACCCCATCTCTACTAAAAATACAAAAGTAGCCGGGTGTGTTGGTGCATGCCTATAATCCCAGCTACTTAGGAGGCTGAGGCAGGAGAATCGCTTGAACACAGGAGGCAGAGGTTGTGGTGAGCCAGGATTGTGCTATTGCAATCCAGCCTGGGCAACAAGAGCAAAACTCCATCTCAAATAAATAAATAAATAAATAGAAGAAAGAAAGAAAGAAAAAGAAAGGGAAAGGAAGGGGAGAGTAGAAAAGGGAAAGTAGAAAGGGAACTGGAAGGATGAGAGGGAAAGGGAAAAGGAAATGGAAGTGGAAGAGGAAGAGCTTCATTGAATTCTTATTTTCAGTTATTGTAGTTTTTAGTTCTAGAATTTCTATTTCTTCCTTTTTTGCAAATCTGGGATATATCTATTTTGATGTTTATTATGGAAAATGTCTAACATACACAAATAAAGAAATAGTATAGGCCAGAGGCAGTGGCTCACGCCTGTAATCCCAACACTTTGAAAGGCCAAGACTGGAGTATTGCTTGAGGTCAGGAGTTGGAGACCAGCCTGAGCAACCACTCTTGACTACTAAAAATAATTCTTTTAAAAAAATTAGGTGGGCATGTTGGAGCACACCTGTTGTCCCAGCTGAGGTGGGAGGATTGCCTGAGCCCAGGAGGTTGAGGCTGCTGTGAACTGAGATGGCACTACTGCACTCCAGCCTGGGCAACAGAGCAAGGCACTGTTTTAAAAAAGAAAATAGTATAATGAGCCTCCTTGTACTCATCACCAGCTTCAACAGTAATTGATTCATGGCCACTCTTGTTTAATTTATTTTCCCTGCTTTCTCTGACTTGGATTATTTTCAACCAATCCCATATATCGTATCTTTTTTAAAATAAACTTCTATTTTAGAACAGTTTTAGATTTACAGAAACATTGAGAAGATAATATAGAGAATTCCCATATACCCCAGACCCAGTTTTTCCTATTATTATTGTATTACACTAGTATGGTACTTTTTTTTTTTTTTTTAACAATTACTGAGTCAGTATTTATATATTATTGTTTCCAGAAAAGGGGTCCCGATCCAGACCCATAAGAGAGGGTCCTTGGACCTCGGGCAAGAAAGAATTCAGGGAGAGTCCACAGAGTAGAGTGAAAGCAAGTTTATTACAGAAGTAAAGAAACAAGGCCGGGCGTGGTGGCTCACGCTTGTAATCCCAGCACTTTGGGAGGCTGAGGCGGGCGGATCACGAGGTCAGGAGATCGAGACCACGGTGAAACCCCGTCTCTACTAAAAATACAAAAAATTAGCCAGGCGTG
>NW_026657397.1:0-4911 GCF_009828535.3 Hylobates moloch | reverse complement strand
TGTTAGTTGAATGCACAGATCAGAATGAAGTTTCACAGAATGCTTCCGTGTAGTTTTTAATTGAAGATATTCCTTTTTCCATGATAGGCTCAAAGTGCTTCAAATGTCCACTTACAGTTTATACAGAAAGAGTTTTTCAAAACTACCCAATCAAAAGAAAGGTTCAAAACTGTGAGATGAATGCAGAGAATAGAAAGTAATTTCACAGAAGTAGTTTTTACTTGAGATATTTCATTTTTGACCATAGGCCACAAAGATCTCCAAATGTCCACTTGCAGATTCTACAAAAAGAGTGTTTCAAAACTGCTCAATCAAAAGAAAGGTTCTACTCTGTTAGATGAATGCACAGATCAGAAAGTAGTTTCACAGAATGCTTCAGTGTAGTTTTAAGCTGAAGATATTTTGTTTTACACCGTATGCCTCAATAGTCTCCAAATATCCCCTTGCAGATTCAACAAAAAGAGTGTTTCAAAGTAGCTAAATCAAAAGAAAGGTTCAACTCAGTGATATGAATGCACAGATCAGAAAGTCGTTTCATAGAATGCTTCTGTGAAGTTTTTATTTGAAGATATACCTTTTTCCACGATAGGCATCAAACGCTCAAAATATCCACTTGCAGATTCTACAAAAAGAGTGTTTCAAAACTACTCAGTCAAAAGAAAGGTTCTACTATGTGAGATGAATGAACAGAAAAGAAAGAAGTATTACAGAATGCTTCTGTGTAGTTTTTATGGGAAGACATTTCGTTTTTCACCATAGGCCTCAATGTCCTCCAAATGTCCACTTGCAGATTAAACAAATAGAGTGTTTCAAAATGGCTCAATCAAAAGTAAGGTTCAACTCTGTTAGTTGAATGCACAGATCAGAAAGAAGTTTCACAGAATGCTTGGGTGTAGTTTTTAGGGGAAGATATTTCGTTTGTCAAAGTAGGCCTCAATGTTCTCCAAATGTCCACTTGCAGATTCTACAAATAGAGTGTTTCAAAACTGCTCAATCAAAACTAAGGTTAAACTCTGTTAGTTGAATGCACAGATCAGAAAGTAGTTTCATAGAATGCTTCTGTGTAGTTTTTATAGGAAGATATTTCTTTTTTGACCATAGGCCTCAATATTCTCAAAGTGTCCGCTTGCAGATTCTTCAAAAAGAGTGTTTCAAAACTGCTCAATCAAAAGCAAGGTTCAACTCTGTTAGTTGAATGAACAGATCAGAAAGGAGTTTCACAGAATGCTTCTTTGTAGTTTTTATTGGAAGATATTCCTTTTTCAACGATAGGCCTCAAAGCGCTCCAAATGTGCACTTGCAGTTCACACAGAAAGAGTGTTTCAAAACTACCCAATCAAAAGAAAGGTTCAACATTGTGAGATGAATACAGAGAATAGATCGAAATTTCTCAGAAATATTCTGTGTAGTTTTTACTTGAAGATATTTCGTTTTTCACCATAGGCCTCAAAGATTTACAAATGTCCACATGCAGATTCTACAAAAAGAGTGTTTCAAAACTGCTCATTCAAAAGAAAGGTTCTACTCTGTTAGATGAATGCAAAGATCAGGAAGTAGTTTCATTGGATGCTTCTATGTAGTTTTAAGGGGAAGGTATTTCGTTTTACACCATATGTCTCAATTTTCTCAAAATATCCCCTTACAGATTCTACAAAAAGAGTGTTTCAAAGCAGCTCAATCAAAACAAAGGTTCAACTCAGTGAGATAAATGCACAGATCAGAAAGCAGTTTCACAGAATGCTTCTGTGTAGTTTTTATTTGAAGATACACCTTTTTCCACGATAGGCCTCAAAGCACTCCAAATGTCCAACTGCAGATTCTACAAAAATAGTGTTTCAAATCTGATCAGTCAAAAGAACAGTTGTACTTTGTGAGATGAATGAACACAGTAGAAAGAAATTTCACAGAATGTTTCTGTGTAGTTTTTGTGGGAAGATATTACATTTTTCACCGTAGGCCTCAATATTCCCCAAATGTCCACATGCAGATTCCACAAAAAGAGTGTTTCAAAACTGCTCAGTCAAAGGAAAGGTTATACTTTGTGAGATGAAAGAACAGAATACAAAGAAGTTTCACAGAATGCTTCTGTGTAGTTTTTATGGGAAGATATTTCATTTTTCACCATAGGCCTCAAAGTTCTCCAAATGTCCACTTGCAGATTTTACAAATAGAGTGTTTCAAAACTGCTCAATCAAAAGTAAGGCTCAACTCTTTTAGTTGAATGCACAGATCAGAAAGAAGTTTCACAGAATGCTTCCGTGTAATTTTTAGTGGAAGATATTTCGTTTTTCACCGTAGGCCTCAATGTTCTCAAATGTCCACTTGCAGATTCTACAAATAGATTGTTTCAAACTGCTAAATCAAAACTAAGGTTAAACTCTGTTAGCTGAATGCACAGATCAAAAAGAAGTTTCACAGAATGCGTCCGTGTAGTTTTTGTGGGAAGATATTTCTTTTATCACCATAGGCCTCAAGGTACTCCAAATATCCACTTGCAGATTCTACAAAAAAAGTATTTCAAAAGTACCCAATGAAAGGTAAGGTTCAACTCTGTTAGTTGAATGCACAGATCAGAAAGAAGTTTAACATAATGCGTCTGTGTAGTTTTTATTTGAAGATATCCTTTTTCCATGATAGGCCTCAAAGTGCTCAAAATGTCCACTTGCAGTTTATACAGAAAGAGTGTTTCCAAACTGCTCAATCAAAAGTAAGTTACAACTCTGTTAGTAGAATGCACAGATCAGAAAGAAGATTCACAGAATGCTTCTGTGTAGTTTTTAGGGGAAGATATTTCTTTTTTCACCATAGGCCTCAATGGTCTCCAAATGTCCACTTGCAGTTTATACAGAAAGAGTGTTTCAAAACTACCCAATCAAAAGAAATGTTCAACACTGTGGCATGAAAGCAGAGAATAGAAAGAAATTTATCAGAATTATTCTGTGTAGTTTTTACTTGAAGGTATTTCATTTTTCACCATAGGACTCAAAGGTCTCCAATGTCCACTTGCAGATTCTACAAAAAGAGTGTTTCAAAACTGCTCAATCAAAAGAAAGTTTCTACTCTGTTAGATGAATGCAGAGATCTGTAAGAAGTTTCACAGAATGCTTCTGTGTAGTTTTATGAGGAAGATATTTCGTTTTACACCATATGCCTCAATATTCTCCAAATATCCCCATGTAGATTCTACAAAAAGAGTGTTTCAAAACAGTTCAATCAAAAGAAAGGTTCAACAGAGTGAGATGTATTCACAGATCAGAAAGTAGTTTCACAGTATGCTTCTGTGTTGTTTTTATTTGAAGATATAACTTTTTCCACCATAGGCCTCAAAGTGCTACAAATGTCCACTTGTAGATTCCATAAAAAGAGAGTTTCAAAACTGCTCAATCAAAAGTAAGGTTCAAATCTGTTAGCTGAATGCACAGATCAGAAAGGAGTTACAAAGAATCGTTCTGTATGGTTTTTAGGGGAAGATATTTCGTTTTTCACTGTTGACCTCAATGTTCTCCAAATGTCCAATTGCAGATCCTACAAATAGAGTGTTTCAAAACTGCTCAGTCCAAACTACAGTTAAACTCCGTTAGTTGAATGCACATATCAGAAAGAAGTTTCACTGAATGCTTCCGTGTAGTTTTTGTGTGAAGATATTTTGTTTTACACCGTAGGCATCAATATTCTCCAAATATTCCCTTGCAGATCCTACAAAATGAGTGTTCCAAACAGCTCAACCAAAGAAAGTTCAACTCAGTGAGATCTATGCACAGATCAGAAATTAGTTTCACAGAATCCTTCTGTGTAGTTTTTATTTGAATATACACCCTTTTCCAACATTGGCCTCAAAGCGCTCCAAATGTCCACTTGCAGATTCTACAAAAAGAGTGTTTCAAAACTGCTCAATCACATGTAAGGTTCAACTCTGTTGAATGCACAGATCCGAAAGAAGTTTCACAGAATGCTTCCATGTAGTTTTTAGGGGAAGATATTTCGTTTTTCACCGAAGGCCAGTGTTCTCCAAATTTCCACTTGCAGATTCTAAAGATAGAGTGTTTCAAAACTGCTCAAATCAAAACTAAGTTTAAACTCTGTTAGTTGAATGCTCAGATCAGAAAGAAGTTTCACAGGATGCTTCCGTGTAGTTTTTAGGGGAAGATATTTCGTTTTTCACCGTAGGCCTCCATGTTCTCCGAATATCCACTTGAAGATTCTAGAAATAGAGTGTTTCAAAATTGCTCCATCAAAACTAAGGTTCAACTCTGTTAGTTGAATGCACAGATCTGAAAGAAGTTTCACAGAATGCTTCTGTGTAGTTTTTATTTGAAGATATTCCTGTTTCCATGATAGGCCTCAATGCGCTCAAATGTCCACTTGCAGGTTATACAGAAAGAGTGTTTCAAAACTACCCAATCAAAAGAAAGGTACAACACTTTGAGATGAATGCAGAGAATTGAAAGGAATTTCACAGAAGTATTCTGTGTAGTTTTTACTTGGAGATATTTCGTTTTTCACCATTGGCCTCAAATCGCTCAAAATGTCCATTTGCAGATTATACAAAAAGAGTGTTTCAAACCTGCTCAGTCAAAAGAAAGGTTCTAATTTGTGAGATGAATGAACAGAATAGAAAGAAGTTTCATAGAGTGGTTCCGTGTAGATTTTATGGGAAGATATTTCATTTTTCTTTTTCCTTTTTTTTTTTTGAAACAATTGGATTTATTGGAAATTGTGAACATGTGGGTAAATATAAAATGTTATTTATAGTTTTTAAAATTTAAATGTTTTTTTGTTTTTTGTTTTTTGTTTTTTTATTTTTATTTTTTATTATACTTTAGCGTTTTAGGTTACATGTGCACAATGTGCAGGTTTGTTACATATGTATCCATGTGCCATGTTGATTTCCTGCACCCATTAACTTGTCAT
>NW_026657396.1:0-4911 GCF_009828535.3 Hylobates moloch | reverse complement strand
AGTCCCAGCTACTCGGAGAGGCTGAGGCAGGAGAATGGCGTGAACCCGGGAGGTGGAGCTTGCAGTGAGCCGAGATCGCGCCACTGCACTCCAGCCTGGGCGACAGAGCGAGACTCCGCCTCAAAAAAACAAATAAACAAACAAAAAAAACTTAGTACAAGGCCAGGTGTGGTGACTCACACCTGTAATCCCAGCACTCTGGGAGGCTGAGGTGGGCAGATCACCTGAGGTCAGAAGTTCAAGACCAGCCTGTCCAACACGGGGAAACTCTGTCTCTACTAAAAATACAAAAAGTAGCAGGGCATGGTGGCACTCACCTGTAATTCCAGCTACTTGGGAGGCTGAGGCACAAGACTCACCTGAACCCAGGAGACAGAAGTTGCAGTGAGCCAAGGTAGCACCATTGCACTCTAGCCTGGGCGACAGTGCAAGACTTCATCTCAAAAACAAACAAAAATGTAGTACAGTAGTCCCCCCTTATTGGCAGAGGATGTGTCTCAAGACACTCAGTGGATGCCTGAAACCACAATGGTACTAAACCCCATTGCCATCAATCAGAACATGTTTAGATGTTCATGTCTGCCACCCACAAATTTAATGCCTTTTTCATTATAACAAGACACTAATCACAAACTGTGGCTGTAACTTTTGCAATTTGAGGTACCACAACGAAACTAACATGAATTTTTTTCCTTCTTCACAATCTCATGGACAGAAGATTCATTCTTACTGTAGATCTTTCTTAATAGTCTCAGCATACAATTTTTTTCTTTCCTTATTAAATTGAGAAATTTTGCCTTTTTATTAAAAGGAAGCATTTTATGGCTTCTCTGTGATATCTGAATAGCCAGCATCACTAATCTTGTGCTTTGGGGCTATTATTAAGTAAAATAAGGGTTACTTGAACACAAGCATTGCCATACCACAACAGTGGATCATAACTGGGAGGGCTACTAAATGACAAATAGTTGGGTAGCATATACAGCATGGACACGCTGTACAAAGGCAGGATTCACCTTCCAGGAGGGATGGCTGGGATAGCATAAGATTTCATCATGCTACTTATAAGGGTGTACAATTAAAAACTTATGAATTGTCTATTTCTGTAACTTTTCATTTAATATTTTTGGAAATCATGAAAAATGAAACGGTGTGGGGACTTGTAAGCTTCTATGCCGTTTGTCACCCGTCCATTACATGTGCCAGTGATAAGGACAGGAAGCAGGGAAATTCTGGGCAGAAGAGGGCAGGTCCCTGGTGACAGTCCCACCTCCAAGCCTGGAACCATGGCCCAAAAAGGGAACGTGAATTCCTGTTTTCCCACTCAAATGTTGCCTTTTCAAAAACTACCCATGGCCTGCCCCACCCCCATCCTGTACCCATAAAAACCCCAGGCTCCACCAGCAGAGAGAAGAGAAATGGAGAAGCAGCTGGACGTCAGAGAGAAGCAGCTTGACTTCAAAGAGACAGCTTGATGGTGTAGCTTTGGAGAGGAGTCCGACAGGGGATGGCTGGACTCCAGGGGAAGATCACCTTCCCATTCCATCCCTTTTCCAGCTCCCCTTCCCTCTGAGAGCCACTTTTATTGGCAATAAAATTCTCCGCATTCACCACCCTTCAATTTGTTCATGCAACCCGATTTTTCCTGAATGCCAAACAAGAGCTTGGGTGCCAAAGGTGTGGACCCCAAAGGCTGTCACACTGACCTCTGCCCTTGCTGGTGGAGAGCAACCGCCTCATGCAAAAAAGGCAGAGGGCCCACTGAGCTGTTTAACACTTAAGCCATCCGCGGACAGCACAGCTAAAAGCGCACTGTAACGCACACCCTCCGGGGTTTCAGGGGTCACAGGTACTCCCCATTAGACATTGCCACGGGGCCTGCACAGAGTTTTGCTCCTGCCAACACCAAAAAGCACTCACCCCAGCTCCTAAACCTGCTCACCTGCATGCTCCCTCCCATGAGGGGCTGAGCATAATGGGTTCAAGTGAGTGGAGTTTACCCCTGCTAGTGGAGAAGTGGCTGGCTAGCCCCATTGCCCACACTCCAGATCCTACTCATGAAGCAGTCAGGGAAGATTTCCTGCTTCACCAGGAACTACAATGCAAGTTATTTTTTCAATCTACCTCTTAAATTTGCTCATTCACTAGTTCTTATCTACTCATTCATCTTTTCATTGTTTTAATGGTGGCTATTTTAAGATAATCTTAAAAAATAAGTGAGGGCAACTCCCTTAATCTGATCTTTGCTGCAAGGCTAGATCTCTTTCTTTGGCTGAAGAATCTTAATGGCAGGACTTGGAGAAAGTCTCTGAACAACATTCCAATATGCTGTTTGGACTATAGAAATAATTGAACTTTCCAATACTGGGAGGCCCCAATATTCTGTAAATTCTTCCAAAACCAGACAAGATCAGGTGCATTCAGGGTGGTGTGGCCATAGAGTGTACATTCTTTACTTTCTTTCATCGTGCTTGCAAACCCATCATTTCTTATGTGAGCTCGTTGCTTTCTTGAAAAACCTTGTTAAATGCAGCAAAGAGAAACCATTATACATCTATATTCTGGTCCTTTCCAAATGCTTCCTCTAGAATTCAACTACAGAAGGAACATGATCAGCCTTCCAAGTTAAATAGGTAACATTTTTACCAAATGTTTTATCACATCCTAACAAGGATCAACAGTTTCCCAGCCTGAGAGGTCTGTTTCCTCACTGCCAATTTTCTGACTGCTTAGGCAGTACTATGTTTTTGGATTTTAGAAGTTTCCATTTCCAAGTATCGATTTCTGTATGAGTTAGAGTAAAGGCTAAGAGATCCCAGAATCCAGTGACATCAAGAAAATAGATGTTTCTCTTCATCTCACCTAACAGCCAGGCCTAGACTAGAAGAGCAGCTCTGTTCTAGGTTTGCCTTTCCAAAATTCAGGTCATAGAGGATCCAGGTTCCTTCCATCTTGTGGTTCCACCCTCTTCTAGGATGTCTTCCCCATCTTCATCATCACAGCTGGTCACAGACATGTCCGTGAAGGAGAGAGAAAGCAGTCCAAGGCAAGACATCTTCCTTTAACAAAGTAAGGCAAAAGTTGTATTCATTGCTCCTAGTTATATTTCACTGGCAAGCACTTACTGACAAAACCACTCCTCACTACAGAGGAGGATAAGAAATGTAGTTGCCAGCTGAGTAAACACGTGACCAGCAAGAAGAAGAGAACAGTTTTCTGGGGACAACTATTAATCTACCTCAAAAAGTAAAAAGGAAAGATACCCATGGCTAAGAATGCTTAGAAATGCAAATGCCAAAAAGGGATAAATAAGTTTCTTAGAAGAAAAGAAAGTGAGAGCCCGAAAAAAAACATATGGCAAAATCTAGCTGGTGGGTACCCAAGTTTCCATTTTATGATTTCAAGTACTTTTCTGAATATATTTTATAAATAAAAGTTTTATTTATTTATTTTTTTAAGAGACAGGGTGTCCCTCTGTCACCCAGGCTAGAGTATAGTGGAACCACCATAGCTCACTGCAGCCTTGAACTCCTGGGCTCAAGTGATCCTCCCATCTCAGCCTCCTGAGTAGCTGTGACTACAGGGATGTGCCACCATGCCTAGCTATAATTTTTTTAAATTTTATTGTAGAGATGGGATCTCATTATGTTGCCCAGGCTGGTCTCAAATTCCTGGCCTTCAGCAATCCTCCTGCCTCTGCCTCCCAAAATGTTGGGATTACAGGTGTGAGCTACTGTGCTCAGCCAACAGTTTTGTTTTGTTTTTGTAATTTTTAGGAAAGTAGATAGAAAAAGAAAGACCTAAGAAGAATATCAAGATAGAACAATAGTGGTATGAGGAGAATCAGAGAAAATGGTATATTATGTCAATGTCAACATGCTTGTCTAAAAGAAAAGAAAAAAGTCAACGGAAGAAAATAATTTCATAAAAAAGGTTTTTTTGAAATTATTTTCAAAATTCTCCGGTTGGCTAAGAGAAGACAAGAAAGATAAGAAAAGGAAATATTCTTGCTTTCAGATGTCTTATTGTGGAAAGAAAAAAATAATAAAATAATATATTTTTTAAAAAGGCAATATTCTTTGGACTTGAAAATACAGATGTTATTAGAGAATAATTATGGTAGAAGTTACATTTCAGTGAATTGGGAAATGAAAATGAACAAGGAAAAATGAGACAACAAGTGTAGCCTGGTCTTTTTTAAGAACACTGGCTTTCACAGAAAGAAACTAACAGTTAAGATGACAACTAGCAATGACTAATTCCATTTGCATGAGTACCACTCTCAGGGGGCTGAGCTGGGATAGCAGTAGTAGGTTATAAGGTCAAAGAGGGAACTCTTCCTCTTTGCCCTCTGAAGGTTTGCTGAAAACTGAACTGACAACAAGCAGATTAACAGGAGAAAAAGGCATACACAGTTTATTTAACCAGCTGGAGGCTGGAGGTGGGGGAAATCACAGGAGTGTGGTTACCCAATAACTCAGTGAAGTCCAGATGCTTATATACTCTCCTTCCTAGGGGAAGAGGTGATGGGGAGCGGGGGTGTAGGGGAAATGAATGCGGTTAAAAAACAATGGCCTGGAATAAAGTTCCTCTGAACTCTGGGAGAGGTGGCCAGAAGGTAAGGGGCAGAACCTTACTGTGAACAAAGGTTGTCTTATACACATATATTCTGCCAGAAAATCTCTTGGAGCTGCCCTCAGAAGAATAAATGAAAAGTCTGTCTGGGCATGGCAAAGATTCCTAGTCTCTTTTTTTATCCAGTGGTAATCTTTCTCGGTTAATTTTTAATTTTTTTTTTCTTTTTGAGACAGAGTTTCGCTCTTTGTTGCCCAGGCTGGAGTGCATTGGCGCAATCTTGGCTCATCAACACCTCTGCCTCCTGGGTTCAAGCGATTCTCCTGCCTCAGCCTC
>NW_026657395.1:0-4912 GCF_009828535.3 Hylobates moloch | reverse complement strand
CCTTACTTTGAGCAGCTCTGAAACACACTTTCTGTAGAAACTGCAAGTGAACTTTCGGAGCCCTATGGGGCCTTGATTGGAAAAAGGAATATCTTCAAATAAAAACTACAGAGAAGCATTCTGTGAAACTTCTTTCTCTTCTGTGCATTCAACTATCAGAGTTGAACCTTAGTTTTGATTGAGCAGTTCTGAAACACTCTCTGTAGAAACTGCAAGTGGACATTCAGAGCGCAAATGGGCCTATAGTGGAAAAAGGAATGTCTTCAAATAAAAACTACATAGAAGCATTCTGTGAAACTTCTTTCTGTTCTGTGCATTCAACTAACAGAGTTGAACCTGATTTTTGATTGAGCAGTTCTGAAACACTCCTTCTGTAGAAACTGCAAGTGGTCATTCCGAGAACTAAGGGGCCCTTACTGGAAAAAGGTTTATCTTCAAAAAAAAATACACAGAAGCATTCTGTGAAACTTCTTTCTGTTCTGTGCATTCAATTAACAGAGTTGAACTTTACTTTTGATTGAGCAGTTCTGAAACCCTCTTTCTGAAGAAACTGGAAGTGGATATTCGGAGCGCTAAAGGGCCTATAGTGGAAAAAGGAATATCTTCAAATAAGAACTACACAGAAGCATTCTGTGAAACTTCTTTCTGTTCTGCGCATTCAGCTAACAGAGTTGAAACTTACTTTTGATTGAGCAGTTATGAAGCACTCTTTCTGTAGAAACTGCAAGTGGATATTCAGAGCGCTACGGGGCCTATAGTGGAAAAAGGTATATCTTCAAAAAAAATTCACAGAAGCATTCTTTGAAACTTCTTTCTGTTTCGTGCATTCAACTAACAGAGTTGAACCTTACTTTTGATTGAGCAGTTCTAAAACGCTCTTTCTGTGGAAACAAAGTGGACGTTCAGAGCGCTAAGGGGCCCGTAGTGGGAAAAGGTATATCTTCAAATAAAAACTACACAGAAGCATTCTGTGAAACTCCTTTCTGTTCTGTGCATTCATCTAACAGAGTTGTTCCTTACTTTTAATTGAGCAGTTCTGAAACATGCTTTCTGTAGAAACTGCAAGTGGAAATTCGGAGCGCTAAGGGGCCTATAGTGGTAAAAGGAATATCTTCAAATAAAAACTACACAGAAGCATTCTGTGAAACTTCTTTCTGTTCTTTGCATTCAACTAACAGTGTTGAACCTTACTTTTGATTGAGCAGTTCTGAAACGCTCTTTCTGTAGAAACTGCAAGTGGAAAATCGGAGAGCTAAGGGGTCTATAGTGGAAAAAGGAATATCTACAAGTAAATAATACACAGAAGAATTCTGTGAAACTACTTGCTCTTCTGTGCATTCAACTAACAGAGTTGAGCCTTACTTTGATTGAGCAGTTCTGAAACACTCTTTCTGTGGAAACTGCAAGTGGATATTCCGAGTGCTATGGGGCCTAAATTGTAAAAAGGATTATCTTCAAATAAAAACAACACAGAAGCATTCAGTGAAACTACTTTCTGTTCCGTGCATTCAAATAACAGAGATGAACTTTACTTTTGATTGAGCAGTTCTGAAACACTCTTTCTGAAGAAACTGCAAGTGGACAATCGGAGTGATAAGGGGCCTATAGTGGAAAAAGGTATATCTTCTAATAAATACTACACAGAAGAATTCTGTGAAACTTCTTTCTGTTCTGTTCATTCAACTAACAGAGTTGAACCTTACTTTTCATTGAGCAGTTTTGAAACACTCTTTCTTTAGAAACTGCAAGTGGACTTTCAGAGCTCTAAGTGGCCTATAGTGGAAAAAGGAATATCTTCAAATAAAAACTACACAGAAGCATTCTGTGAAATATCTTTCTGTTCTGTGCATTCAACTAACAGAGTTGAAGCTTACTTTTGATTGAGCAGTTCTGAATCTCTTTCTGTAGAAACTGCAAGTGGACATACTTAGCGCTAAGGGGCCTATAGTGGAAAAAGGGATATCTTCAAATAAAAACTACACAGAAGCATTCTGTGAAACTACTTACTGTTCTGTGCATTCAACTAACGGAGTTGAACCTTACTTTTGATTGAGCAGTTCTGAGACACTCTTTCTGTAGAAACTGCAAGTAGACTTTCGGAGCGCTAAGGGGCCTATAGTGGAAAAAGGAATATCTTCAAATAAAAACTACACAGAAGCATTCTGTGAAACTTCTTTCTGTTCTACGAATTCAACTAACAGAGTTGAACATTACTTTTGATTCAGAAGTTCTGAAACACTCTTTGTGTAGAAACTGCAAGTGGATATTCCGAACGCTATGGGGCCTATATTGGAAAAAGTAATATCTTCAAATAAAAACTACCTAGAAGCATTCTGTGAAACTTCTTTCTGTTCTGTGCATTCAACTAACAGAGAAGAACTTTACTTTTGATTGAGCAGTTCTGAAACACTCTTTCTGAGGAAACTGCAAGTGGACATTCGGAGTGATAAGGGGCCTCTAGTGGAAAAGGAATATCTTCAAATAAAAACTACACAGAAGCATTCTGTGAAACTTCTTTCTGATCTGTTCATTCAACTATCAGAGTTGGACCTTACTGTTGATTGTGCAGTTCTGAAACACTCTTTCTGTAGGAAGTGCAAGTGGACATTCGGAGCCCTAAAGGGCTTATAGTGGAAATAGGAATATCTTCAAATAAAAACTACACAAAAGCATTCTGTGCAACTTCTTTCCGTTCTGTGCCTTCAACTAACAGAGTTGAACCGTACTTTTGATTGAGCAGTTCTTAAACACTCTTTCTGTAGAAACTGCAAGTGGACATTCTGAGCGCTTCGGGGCCTATAGTGGAAAAAGGAATATCTTCAAATAAAAATGACACAGAAGCATTCTGTGAAACTCCTTTCTGTTCTGTGCATTCAACTAACAGTGTTGGAACTTACTTTTGATTGAGCTGTTCTGAAACACTCTTTCTGTAGAAACTGTAAGTGGTCATTCCGAGCACTAAGGGGCCCATAGTGGGAAAAGGTGTATCTGCAAAAAAAAATACACAGAAGCATTTTGTGAAACTTCTTTCTGTTCTGTGCTTCAACTAACAGAGTTGAACTTTACTTTTGATTGAGCATTTCTGAAACAGTCTTTCTGAAGAAACTGCAAGTCGACATTCCGAGTGTTAAGGGGCCTATAGTGGAAAAAGGGATATCTTTAAATAAAAACTAAACAGAAGCATTCTGTGAAACTTCTTTCTGTTCTGTGCATTCAACTAACAGAGTTGAACCTTACTTTTCATTGAGCAGTTCTGAAACACTCTTTCTGTACAAACTGCAAGTGGACATTCGGAGCGCTACGGAGCCTATAGTGGACAAAGAAATAACTTCAAACAGAAAATACACAGAATTATTCTGTGAAATTTCTTTCTGATCTGTGAATTCAACTACCAGAGTCCAACCTTACTTTTGATTGAGCAGTTCTGAAACACTCTTTCTGTAGGAAGTGCAAGTGGACATTCGGAGCCCTAAGGGGCTAATAGTGGAAACAGGAATATCTTCAAATAAAAACTACAAAGAAGCATTCTGTGAAACTACTTACTGTTCTGTGCATTCAACTAACAGAGTTGAACCTTACTTTTCATTGAGCAGTTCTGAAAACACTCTTTCTGTAGAAACTGCAAGTGGATATTCGGAGAGCTAAGGGGCCTATACTGGAAAAAGTAATAAATTGAAATAAAAACTACACAGCAGCATTCTGCGAAACTCCTCTCTAATCTGTGCATTCAACGATCAGATTTGAACGTTACTTTTAATTGAGCTGTTCTGCAACCCTCTTTTTATAGAAACTGCAAGTGGTCAATCGGAGCGCTAAGGGGCCTGTAGTGTAAAAAAGAATATCTTCAAAAAAAACCACACAGAAGCATTCTGTGAAACTTCTTTCTGTTCTGTGCATTCAACTAAAAGTGTTGAACCTTACTTTTGATTGAGCAGTTCTGAAACACTCTTTTTGTAGAAACTGCTAGTGGACAATCTGATCACTAAGGGGCCTATAGTGGAAAAAGGAATATCTTCAAATAAGAACTACACAGAAGCATTCTGTGAAACTACTTACTGTTCCGTGCATTCAACTAACAGAGGTGAACCATGCTTTTTATTGAGCAGTTCTGAGAAACTCTTTCTGTAGAAACTGCAAGTGGATATTCCGAGCTCCAAGAGGCCTATATTGGAAAAAGAATTATCTTAAAATAAAAACTACACAGAAGAATTCTGTGAAATTTCTTTCTGTTCTGTGCATTCAACTAGCAGAGTTGGACCTTAATTTTGATAGAGCAGTTCTGAAACACTCTTTCTGTAGGAAGTGCAAGTGGACATCCCAAGCCCCATGGGGCTTATAGTGGAAAAAGTTGTATCTTCATATAAAAACTGCACAGAAGCATTCTGTGAAACTTCTTTCTTTTCTGTGCATTCAACTAACAGAGTTGAACATTGCTTTTCAATGAGCAGTTTTGAAACTGCTTTCTGTAGAAACTGCAAGTGAATATTTTGAGCCCTAAGGAGCCTATAGTCTAAAAGGAATAACATCAAACAAAAACTACACAGATGTATTCTGTGAAAATTCTTTCTGATCTGTGCATTCAACTATCAGATTTGGACTTTCCTTTTGATTGAGCAGTTCTGAAACACTCTGTAGGAAGTGCAAGTGGACATTTGGAGACCTAAGGGGCCTATAGTGGAAAAAGAAATATCTTTAAATAAAAACTACACAGAAATAGTCTGTGAAAATTCATTCTGTTCTACGAATTCAACTAACAGATTCGAACATTTCCTTTGATTGAGCCGTTCTGAAACACTCTTTATGTAGAAACTGCCCATGGATATTCGGGACGCTAAGGGGCCTATAGTGGAAAAAGTAATATCTTCAAACAAAAACTACACAGAAGCATTCTGTGAAATTACTTTCTGTTCCG
>NW_026657394.1:0-4913 GCF_009828535.3 Hylobates moloch | reverse complement strand
AAACTTCTTTCTCCTCTGTGCATTCCGTTGACAGTGTTGAACCTCACTCTTGATTTAGCAGTTCTGAAACACTCTTTCTGTAGAAACTGCAATTAGACATTTGGAGCGCTAAGGGGCCTATAGTGGAAAAACGAACGTCTTCAAATAAAAACTACACAGAAGCATTCTGTGAAATTTCTTTCTGTTCTGTGCATTCAACTAACAGAGTTGAAACTTACTTTTGTTTGAGCAGTTATGAAACACTCTTTCTGTAGAAACTGCAAGTGGACATTCGGAGCGCTAAGGGGCCTATATATAGTGGAAAAAATAATACCTTCAAATAAAAACTACACAGAAGCATTCTGTGAAACTTCTTTTCTGTTTATTCAACTAACAGATTTGAACCTTACTTTTGATTGAGCAGTTCTGACACACTCTTTCTGCAGAAACTGCAAGTGGACATTCGGAGTGCTAAGAGGCCTACGGTGGAAAAACGATTATCTTCAAATAAAAACTACACAGAAGCATTTTTTGAAACTTCTTTCTGTTGTGTGCATTCACCTAACAGAGTTGAGCCCTACTTTTGATTGAGGAGTTCTGAAACACTCTTTCTGTACGAACTGCAAGTGGACATTCGGAGCACTAAGTAGCCTATAGTGGAGAAAGGAATACCTTCAAATGAAAACTACACAGAAACATTCTGTGAAACTGCTTTCTGTTCTGTGCATTCAACTAACAGAGTTGAACCTTACTTTTGATTGAGCAGTTCTCAAACACTCTTTCTGTAGAAAATGAAGGTGGAAATTGGGAGCGCTAAGAGGCCTATAGTGGAAAAAGAAATATCTTCAAATAAAAACTACACAGAAGCATTCTGTGAAACTTCTTTCTCATCTGTGCGTTCAACTAACAGAGTTGAACCTTAGTTTTGATTGTTGAGTTGTGAAACACTCTTTCTGTAGAAACTGCAAGTGGTCATTCGGAGCGCTAAAAGGACTATAGGGGAAAAAGGAATATCTTCAAATAGAAACTACACAGAAGCATTCTGTGAAACTTCTTTCTGATCTGTGCATTCAACTAACAGAGATGAACCTTCTTTTGATTGAGCAGTTCTGAAACACTCTTTCTGTAGAAACTGC
This sequence comes from Hylobates moloch, assembly GCF_009828535.3. Lineage (NCBI taxonomy): Eukaryota > Metazoa > Chordata > Mammalia > Primates > Hylobatidae > Hylobates > Hylobates moloch. The sequence goes on along the minus strand of NW_026657394.1, from coordinate 3,798 downwards.
CAGTAGACATTCGGAGCACTAAGCGACCTACAGAGGAAAACCGAATATCTTCAAATAAAAACTCAACAGATGAATTCTGTGAAACTTATTTCTGTTCTGTGCATTCAACTAAAAGATTTGAACCTTACTTTTGATTGAGGAGTTGTGAAACACTCTTTCTGTACAAACTGCAGTTGGACATTCGGAGCGATAAGAGGCCTGTAGTGGAAAAAGGAATATCTTCAAATGAAAACTACACAGAAGCATTCTGTGAAACTTCTTTCTGATATGTGCATTCAAGTAACAGAGTTGAACCATACTTTTGATTGAGCAGTTCTGAAACACTCTTTCTGTAGAAACTGCTAGTGGACATTCCAAGCGCTAAAGGGCCTAAAGTGGGAAAAATACCTTCAAATAAAAACTACAAAAAAGCATTCTGTGAAACTTCTTTCTGTTCTGTACATTCAACTAAGACAGTTGAAACTAACTTTTGATTTAGCCATTCTGAAAGACTCTTTCTGTAGAAACTGCAAGTGGACATTCGGAGCGCTAAAAGGCCTAAAGTGGGAAAAAGAGTACCTTCAAATAAAAACTACAAAAAAGCATTCTGTGAAACTTCTTTCTGTTCTCTACATTCAACTGAAAGACTTGAAACTAACTTTTGATTTAGCCATTCTGAAACACTGTTTCTGTAGAAACTGCAACTGAACATTCGGAGCGCTAAGAGGCCTATAGTGGAAAATGTATATCTTTAAATTAAAACTACACAGAAGCATTCTGTTAAACTTCCTTCTGATCTGTGCATTCAACTAACAGAGTTGAACCTTACTTTTGATAGAGGAGCTGTGAAACACTCTTTCTGTAGAAACTGCAAGTGGACATTCGGAGCACTAAGAGACCTATTGTGGAAGACCAAATGTCTTCAAATGAAAACTACACAGAAGCATTCTGTGAAGCTTCTTTCTGTTCTGTGAATTCAACCAACAGAGTTGAACCTTCCTTTTGATTGAGCAGTTCTGAAACACTCTGTATGTAGAAACTGCAAGTGCACATTCGGAACGCTAAGAGGCCTATAGTGGAAAAACGAATATCTTCAAATGAAAACTACACAGAAGCATTCTGTGAAACTTCTTTCTGTTCTATGCATTAAACTAACAGAGTTGAACCTTACTTTTGATTGAGCAGTTCTGAAACATCTTTTCTGTAGAAACTGCAAGTGGACATTTGGAGTGCTAAGGGGCCTATAGTGGAAAAATGAATATCTTTAAAGAAAAAAACACAGAAGTATTCTGTGAAACGTCTTTCTGTTCTGTGCTTTCAACTAACAGAGTTGAAGCTTACTTTTGATTGAGCAGTTCTGAAACGCTCTTTCTGTAGAAACTGCAAGTGGACATTCGGAGCTCCAGGAGGCCTATAGTTCAAAAAGGAATATCTTCAAATAAAAACTACACAGAAGCATTCTGTGAAACTTCTTTCTGCTTTGTGCATTCAACTAACAGAGTTGAACTTACTTTTGATTGAGCAGTTCTGAAACACTGGTTCTGTAAAAACTGCAAGTGGGCATTCGGAGTGTTAAGGGGCCTATAGTGGAAAAACGAATATCTTCAAAAAAAAACTACAAAGAAGCATTCGGTGAAACTTCTTTCTGATCTGTGCATTCAATTAAGAGATTTGAACCTGACTTTTGATTGAGCACTTCTGAAACACTCTTTCTGTAGAAACTGCAAGTGGTGATTCTGAGCGCTAAGGGGCCTATAGTGGAAAAACGAATATCTTCAAATAAAAACTACAGAGAAGCATTCTGTGAAACTTCTTCCTGTTCTCTGCATTCAACTAACAGAGGTGAACATTACTTTTGAGTGAGTAGTTCTGAAACACTCTTCCTGTAGAAACTGCAAGTGGACATCTGGAGCACTAAGGGGCCAATAGTGAAAGTGAATATCTTTAAATAAAAACTACAGAGAAGCATTCTGTGAAACATATTTCTGTTCTCTGCATTCAAGTAACGCAGTAGGACCTTACTTTTGATTGAGCAGTTCTGAAACACTCTTTCTGTAGAAACTGCAAGTGGACATTCGGAGCGCTAAGATGTCTATAGTGTAAAATGGAATATCGTCAAATAAAAACTACACAGGAACATTCTGTGAAACTCCTTTCTGTTCTGTGCATTCAACTAACAGAGTTGAACCTTCCTTTTGATTGAGCAGTTCTGCAACACTCTTTCTGTAAAAACTGCAAGTGGACATTCGGAGCGCTAAAAGGCCTATAGATGAAAAAGGAATATCTCCAAATAAAAACTCCACACATGCATTCTGTGAAACATCTTCCTGTTTTGTGCGTTCAACGAAAATAGTTGAACCTCACTTTTGATTGAGCATTTCTGTAACAATCTTTCTGTAGAAACTGCAAGTGGACATTCTTGCGCTAAGAGACCTATAGTAGAAAAATGTATATCTTCAAATAAAAACTACACAGAAGCATTCTTTGAAACTTCTTTCTGTTCTTTCCATTCATCTAACAGAGTTGAACCTTACTTTTGATTGAGCAGTTCTGAAACACTCTTTCTGCAGAAACTGAAAGTGTACATTCAGAGCGCTAAGAGGCCTATGGTGGAAAACTGAATATCTTCAAATAAAAACTACACAGAAGCATTCTGTGAAAGTTCTTTCTGATCTGTGCATTCAACTAACAGAGTTGAACTTTACTTTTGATTTAGGAGTTGTGAAACACTCTTTCTATAGAAACTGCAAGTGGACATTCGGAGCGCAAAGAGGCCTATATTTTAAAAAGGAATATCTTCAAATAAATACTACACAGAAGCATTCTGTGAATCTTCTTTCTGATCTGTTCATTCAACTAACAGAGTTGAACCTTACATTTGATTGAGCATTTCTGAAACACTCTTTCTGTAGAAACAGCAAGTGGACATTCGGAGCACTGAGGGGCGTATTGTGGAAAATGGAATATCTTCAAATAAAATCTACACAGAAACATTCTGTGAAACTCCTTTCTGTTCTCTGCATTCAACTAACAGAGTTGAATCTTACTTTTGATTGAGCAGTTCTGAAACACTCTTTCTGTAGAAACTGCAAGTGGACATTAGGAGCGCTAAGAGGCCTATAGTGGAAAAAGGATTATGTTGAAATGAAAACAACACAGAAGCATTCTGTGAAACTTCTTTCTGATCTGTGCATTCAACTAACAGAGTGGAATCTTACTTTTGATTGAGCAATTCTGAAACTCTCTTGCTGTAGAAACTGTAAGTGGAGATTCAGAGCGCTGAGGGGCCTGTATTGGAAAAAAGAATATCTTCAAATAAAAACTACACAGAAGGATTCTTTGAAACTTCTTTTGTTCTATGCATTCAAATAACAGACTTGAAGCTTACTTTTGATTGAGCAGTTCTGAGACACTCTTTCTGTAGTAACTGCAAGTGGACATTCCGAGTGCTAAGAGGCCTATAGTGGAAAAGGATTATCTTCAAATAAAAACTACACAGAAGCATTCTGTGAAACTTCTTGCTGATCTCTGCGTTGAACTAACAGAGTTGAACTTTACTTTTGATTTAGGAGTTGTGAAACACTCTTTCTGTAGAAACTGCAAGTGGACATTCGGAGCGCAAAGAGGCCTATATTTTAAAAAGGAATATCTTCAAATAAAAACTACACAGAAGCATTCTGTGAATCTTCTTTCTGATCTGTTCATTCAACTAACAGAGTTGAACCTTACATTTGATTGAGCATTTCTGAAACACTCTTTCTGTAGAAACTGCAAGTGGACATTCAGAGCGCTAAGGAGCCTATAGTGGAAAAAGGAATA
>NW_026657393.1:0-4914 GCF_009828535.3 Hylobates moloch | reverse complement strand
CAGTGGTTTGTAGTTCTCCTTGAAGAGGTCCTTCACATCCCTTGTAAGTTGGATTCCTAGGTATTTTATTCTCTTTGAAGCAATTGTGAATGGGAGTTCACTCATGATTTGGCTCTCTGTTTGTCTGTGATTGGTGTACAAGAATGCTTGTGATTTTTGTACATTGATTTTGTATCCTGAGACTTTGCTGAAGTTGCTAATCAGCTTAAGGAGATTTTGGACTGAGACAATGGGGTTTTCTAGATATACAATCATGTCATCTGCAAACAGGGACAATTTGACTTCCTCTTTTCCTAATTGAATACCCTTTATTTCCTTCTCCTGCCTGATTGCCCTGGCCAGAACTTCCAACACTATGTTGAATAGGAGGGGTGAGAGAGGGCATCTAGTGGCGCAATCGGTTAGCGTGCAGTACTTATACCCAGCTATTTAAAAATTTTTTTTGTAGAGACAGGGTCTCACTGTATTGCCCAGGCACGTCTTGAGCTCCTGGGCTCAAGCGATCCTCCTGTCTGGGCCTCCCAAAGTGTTAGAATTACAGACATGAGCCATCCACCTGCTGAGTTTTGTTTTAAATCACTAAGTTTGTGGCAATGTTTTACAACAGCAATAGAAAACTAATATGAGGCCTTATTTCCTTTTGTAAATGATAGGGTAGGAGGCAGTGTGGAGGAAGTTAGAATAAATAAACTTTAAGGTTCCTATTAGCTCTAAACTCTATGATTGCAAGATTCTTATTCAGCTGCTAGTTTGTGAGCTAAAGTCCAGCAACCATAAGTAGTATGGAGACACACACAGATGTACACACACATATATACATGAGCACTTTCAAGGATACATATGAATATGGCAAAGCTAAAGTTTTAGGGAATGCCATAGTGGCAGATCAACCAGATAGATATTGGAGTGGGTTTTGCAACTGCAAAGCAAATAGTTGCAACCAGGGTTAAGGTTTTTCAGGTAGAGCCTGAAACTAAGAATCAATGAAAAAGTGACTTTATATGTGCACAGTTTTCATATCCTGAAATGGAAAAATGATCATTATTATTAAACCGGAAGGTCAGTGATATCTGTATTTGCATTATAACAATTTACAGTTCTTATTCTTTTAAAGAATCAATTATGTACCCCATATTTCTAATACATAGTGAATTCTCACAATTTGCTATATTTGGCAAACATACTTTTTGTTTTCTATGAAACTAACTCCAAGGAGCTGAGATTCCAGTAAAACCTGGAAATGAATAGTACATTCCTTAGAGATGTAAACCTCTTTAGAGCAATCTCCAGGGTTCTCTATGCAAGTTGACACTAAATTTATAATGATAATTCTAGCTGGCCTTCCCTCCCACGTCTAGCAATTATGCAAAGAAATGCCCAATTTTATGTTATATTGTTGTTTTTAAAAACAGCTTTATGAAGGTGTAATCAACCTACAGTTAAATGCATATATTTGGAATAAGTGTACAATAAGCTTTGATTACACATACATACTTATGAATCCATTATCGCAATCAGGATAATAAACATATTTACCACCCCCAAAAGGTTCCTTGTGATCTTTTGTAATTTCTCCCTACCTCTCCTTCATCAGACAGCCATTGATCACTGAATGTCACTATAGCTTCATTTGTATTTTCTAGATTTTTATATAAATGAAATTGGGTATGCTTTTTAGTCTGGCTTCTTTAACTCAGTATGATTCCCTGAGGTCCACCTATGTTGTTGCATATATCTATATAGTTTATACTTTTTTATTGCTGAGTAGTAGTCTGTTGTATGGATAGCCTACAATTTGTTTATCTATTCAGCTGTTCATAGACATTTCGATTGTTTTCAGTTTTAGGACATTACAAATAAAGCTGTTGTGAGCATTCATGTGTGTCTCTTTGTATGGACATTTGCTTTCATTTCTTTTGGTAAATACATAGAAGTGAAAAGTCTGGTTTGGATGGTAGGTAGTGCTATGGTTTGGATATGGTTTGTCCCCAGCAAAATTCATGTTTAAATTTGTTCTCCAATGTGGCAGTGTTAGGACGTGGGAGGTGTTTGGGTCATGGAGGTCCTGAATAACTTGGGGCTGTTCTTGCAGTAGTGAGTGAGTTCTTGTTTCATTCAAGAGGCTGGATGAGTTCTTACAGGGATGAATCAGTTCCAAGGAGAGTGGGTTGTTATAAAGCCAGAATATCACTTGGGTTTTGCCTCTTTGCTCCTATCTGCCTCCCCTTTGAACCTTCTCCACCAAGTTATGATGCAGCACAAAAGCCCTCATTAGAAGCCAGGGCCACGCTATCATACTAGAACTGTGAGCTAAATAAACTTTTCTTTATAAATTACACAGCCTCAGGTATTCTGTTACAGCAGTACAAAATAGACTAATACAGTACTATGTATTTTAATTTTCAAGAAATTGCCAAGCTTTTCCAAAGTAGTTACAACATTCATTTAACATTCCTACCAGCAATGTTTGAGAGTTTCAGTTTCTCCACATCCTGACCCACATTTGGCATAGTCAGCCTTTTAAATAGGTATGATGTCTCATTGTGGCTTTAATTTGCACTTTTATAATGACTAATAATGTTGAGCATTTTTTTCATTTGCTTTTCATGTGTGTATCCCTTTTTGTGAAATGCACGTTCAAATCTTTTGCCCTGTTTTGTTTGTTTGTTTGTTTGTTTTGTTTTGTCTCAAGTATTGAGTTAGAAACTCCTTTCAGGCCAGGCACGGTGGCTCACGCCTGTAATCGCAGCACTTTGGGAGGCCAACGTGGGCAGATCACGAGGTCAAGAGGTTGAGACCATCCTGGCCAACATGGTGAAACCTCGTCTGTACTAAAAATACAAAAATTAGCTGGGCATGATGGTGCACGCCGGTAGTCCCAGCTACTCAGGAGGCTGAGACAGGAGAATCGCTTGAACCCGGGAGGTGGAGGTTGCAGTGAGCCGAGATCGCACCACTGCACTCCAGCCTGGCAACAGAGTGAGACTCCATCTCACAAAAAAAAAAAAAAAGAAAAAGAAAAATGAAACGAAAAATGAAACTCCTTTTAATATTTGGGTTTTTTTTTTAACTTTTATTTTAGGTTCAGAAGTACATGTGCAGGTTTGTTATACAGGAAAACTTCCTTTCAGTATTTTGTAAACAAGATCCTTTTTCAACTTTATTGAAGTATAATTGAAAAATTGTATATAGTCAAGGTCTCTTAGCAAATTTCAGTACATAATATATTATTGTTAACTATAGTCACCATGCTGTACATTAGGTCACCAGAACCTATTCATCTTGCATAACTGCAAGTTTGTACCCTTTAACTAAAATCTTCCTACCCACCCCTCACCCCAACCCTGCCACTACTGCCCTTGGTGACCACCATTCTACCTTGTTTCAATGAGTTTGACTTTTTGAGAGACCACATATAAGTGAAATCATGCAGTATTTGTTGTTCTGTGTCTGGCTTATTTAACTTAACATAACATCCCTACAGGTTCATCCATGTTTTTGTAAATGAGGGAATTTCTTTCTTTTTAAGGATGAATAATATTCCATTGCATATAAATATATACCACATTTTTTAAACCATTAACCACTAATCATCAAGGAAATACAAATCAAAACCACATGAGATATCACCTCACGCCTATTAGGATAGATACTTTTTTTAAGAAAAGATAACAAGTGTTGGCAAGGATGTAGAAAAGTTGGAATTTTTTTTTTTTTGAGATAGAGTTTTGCTCTTGTTGCCCAGGCTGGAGTGCAATGGCGCAATCTCTGCTCACTGCAATCTCCTTCTCCCGGGTTCAAGTGATTCTCCTGCCTCAGCCTCCCAAGTAGCTGGGATTACAGGCGTGCACCACCATGCCCAGCTAATTTTTTTGTATTTAGTAGAGACAGGGTTTCACCATGTTATTCAGGCTGGTCTTGAACTCCTGATCTCAGGTGATCCACCTGCCTCGGCCTCCCAAAGTGCTGGGATTACAGGCATGTGCCACTGCGCCCTGCCAGAGTTGGAATTTTTGTACAGTGCTGGTGGGAATGTAAAATGGTAGAACCCCTGTGGAAAACAGTATGGCAGTTTCTCAAAAAATTAAAGATAGAACTAACATATGATCCAGGAATTCTAATTTTCGGTATATACCCCAAAGAACTGAAAGTAGGATCTGAAACAGATATCTTCACTCCCATGCTCATTACAGCATTATTCATATACACTAAAATGTGGAAGGCAAACCGAGTGTCTATTAGTGGATTAATGGATAAGCAAAATGTGATACACACACACACACACACACACACACACATATAGAGATACATATATATGATGGAATATTATTCAACCTTAAAAAGAAGGAAATCCTACTATTTGTGACAGCATGGATGAACCTGGAGGACATTTTGTTAAGTGAAATAAGCTAGTCACAAGACAAATACTGTGTGGTTCCACTACTGTGAGGTATCTAAAATAGTAAAACTAATAGAAACAGAATAGAATGGTGGTTACTAGGGGCTGGGAGGTGTGGGAGAGGGGGTATTGTTGCTCAATATGTATAAAGTTTCAGTTACACAATATGAAAAAGTTCTAGAGATCTTTACAATGTAGCGCCTGCAGCTAACAATAAAGTATTGTGCACTCAAAATTGTGTTAAGGGGGTAGATATCATGTTAAGAATTCTTTTTTTTTATTATTATTATTATACTTTAAGTTTTAGGGTACATGTGCACAATGTGCAGGTTTCTTACATATGTATCCATGTGCCATGTTGGTGTGCTGCACCATTAACTCATCATTTAGCATTAGGTATATCTCCTAATGCTGTCCCTCCCCCCTCCCCCACCCCACAACAGTCCCCGGAGTGTGATGTTCCCCTTCCTGTGTCCATGAGTTATCATTGTTCAATTCCCACCTATGAGTGAGAA
>NW_026657392.1:0-4915 GCF_009828535.3 Hylobates moloch | reverse complement strand
ACAGTCCCCGGTTTGTGATGTTCCCCTTCCTGTGTCTATGTGTTCTCATTGTTCAATTCCCACCTATGAGTGAGAACATACAGTGTTTAGTATTTTGTCCTTGCGATAGTTTGCTGAGAATGATGGTTTCCAGCTTCATCCATGTCCCTACAAAGGACATGAACTCATCATTTTTTATGGCTGCATAGTATTCCACAGTGTATATGTGCCACATTTTCTTAATCCAGTCTATCATTGTTGGGGACATTTGGGTTGGTTCCAAGTCTTTGCTATTGTGAATAGTGCCACAGTAAACATATATGTGCATGTGTCTTTGTAGCAGCATGATTTATAATCCTTTGGGTATATACCAGTAATGGGATGGCTGGATCAAATGGTATTTCTAGTTCTAGATCCCTGAGGAGTTGCCACACTGACTTCCGCAATGGTTGAACTAGTTTACAGTCCCACCAACAGTGTAAAAGTGTTCCTATTTCTCCACATCCTCTCCAGCACCTGTTGTTTCCTGACTTTTTAAAGATGGCCATTCTAACTGGTGTGAGGTGGTATCTCATTGTGGTTTTGATTTGCATTTCTCTGATGGCCAGTGATGATGAGCATTTTTTTCATGTGTTTTTTGGCTGCATAAATGTCTTCTTTTAAGCAGTGTCTGTTCATATCCTTCGTCCACTTTTTGATGGGGTTGTTTGTTTTTTTCTTATAAATTTGTGTGAATTCACTGTAGATTCTGGATATTAGCCCTTTGTCAGATGAGTAGGTTGCAAAAATTTTCTCCCATTCTGTAGGTTGCCTGATAGTTTCTTTTGTTGTGCAGAAGCTCTTCAGTTTAATTAGATCCCATTTGTCAATTTTGACTTTTGTTGTCATTGCTTTTGGTGTTTTAGACATGAAGTCCTCGCCCATGCCTATGTCCTGAATGGTATTGCCTAGGTTTTCTTCTAGGGTTTTTATGGTTTTAGGTCTAACATGTAAGTCTTTAATCCATCTTGAGTTAATTTTTGTATAAGGTGTAAGGAAGGGATCCAGTTTCAGCTTTCTACATATGGCTAGCCAGTTTTCCCAGCACCATTTATTAAATAGGGAATCCTTTCCCCATTTCTTGTTTTTGTCAGGTTTGTCAAAGATCAGATAGTTGTAGATATGTGGCATTATTTCTGAGGGCTCTCTTCTGTTCCATTGGTCTATATCTCTGTTTTGGTACCAGTACCATGTTGTTTTGGTTACTGTAGCCTTGTAGTATAGTATGAAGTCAGGTAGCGTGATGCCTCCAGCTTTGTTATTTTGGCTTAGGATTGACTTGGCAATGTGGGCTCTTTTTTGGTTCGATATGAACTTCAAAGTATTTTTTTCTAATTCTGTGAAGAAAGTCATTGGTAGCTTGATGGGGATGGCATTGAATTATAAATTACCTTGGGCAGTATGGCCATTTTCACAATATTGATTCTTCCTACCCATGAGCATGGAATATTCTTCCATTTGTTTGTATCCTCTTTTATTTCATTGAGCAGTGGTTTGTAGTTCTCCTTGAAGAGGTCCTTCACATCCCTTGTGAGTTGGATTCCTAGGTATTTTATTCTCTTTGAAGCAGTTGTGAATGGAAGTTCACTCATGACTTGGCTCTCTGTTTGTCTGTTATTGGTGTATAAGAATGCTTGTGATTTTTGCACATTGATTTTGTTTCCTGAGACTTTGCTGAAGTTGCTTATCAGCTTAAGGAGATTTTGGGCTGAGACAATGGGGTTTTCTAGATATACAATCATGTCATCTGCCAACAGGGGCAATTTGACTTCCTCTTTTCCTAATTGAATGCACTTTATTTCCTTCTCCTGCCTGATTGCCCTGGCCAGAACTTCCAACACTATATTGAATAGGAGTAGTGAGAGAGGGCATCCCTGTCTTGTGCCAGTTTTCAAAGGGAATGCTTCCAGTTTTTGCCCATTCAGTATGATATTGGCTGTGGGTTTGTCATAGATAGCTCTTATTATTTTGAGATACGTCCCATCAATACCTAATTTATTGAGAGTTTTTAGCATGAAAGGTTGTTGAATTTTGTCAAAGGCCTTTTCTGCATCAATTGAGATAATCATGTGGTTTTTGTCTTTGGTTCTGTTTATATGCTGGATTATGTTTATTGATTGTTGTATGTTGAAACAGCCTTGTATCCCAGGGATGAAGCCCACTTGATCATGGTGTATAAGCTTTTTGATGTGCTGCTGGATTCGGTTTGCCAGTATTTTATTGAGGATTTTTGCATCGATGTTCATCAAGGTTATTGGTCTAAAATTCTCTTTTTTTTTTTGTTGTGTCTCTGCCAAGCTTTGGTATCAGGATGATGCTAGCCTCATAAAATGAGTTAGGGAGGATTCCCTCTTTGTCTATTGATTGGGATAGTTTCAGAAGGAATGGTACCAGCTCTTCCTTGTACCTCTGGTAGAATTCAGCTGTGAATCCATCTGGTCCTGGACTTTTTTTGGTTGGTAAGCTATGAATTATTGCCTCAATTTCAGAGCCTGTTATTGGTCGATTCAGAGATTCAACTTCTTCATGGTTGAGTCTTGGGAGAGTGTATGTGTCAAGGAATTTATCCATTTCTTCTAGATTTTCTAGTTTATTTATTTGCGTGTAGAGGTGCTTATAGTGTTCCCTGATGGTAGTTTGTATTTCTATGAGATCAGTGGTGATATCCCCTTTGTCATTTTTTATTGCGTCTATTTGATTATTCTCTCTTTTCTTTTTTTTCTCTGCCTCACTTCGATACTGGACTACAGGCCCCCCACCCCCCGGTAATTTTTTGTATTTTATAGAGACGGGGTTCTACTGTGCTCCTGACCTCGTGATCCGCCCGCCTCGGCCTCCCAAAGTGCTGGGATTACAGGCGTGAGCCACCGCGCCCGGCTATTCTCTCTTTTCTTCTTTGTTAGTCTTGCTAGAGGTCTATCAATTTTGTTGATCTTTTCAAAAAACCAGCTCCTGGATTCATTGATTTTTTGAAGGGTTTTTTGTGTCTCTATTTCCTTCATTTCTGCTCTAATCTTAGTTATTTCTTGCCTTCTGCTAGCTTTTGAATGTGTTTGTTCTTGCTTCTCTAGTTCTTTTAATTGTGATGTTAGGGTGTCAATTTTAGATCTTTCCTGCTTTCTCTTGTGGGCATTTAGTGTTATAAATTTCCCTGTACACACTGCTTTGAACGTGTCCCAGAGATTCTGGTATGTTGTGTCTTTGTTCTCATTGGTTTCAAAGAACATATTTATTTCTGCCTTCATTTTGTTATGTACCCAGTAGTCATTCAGGAGCAGGTTGTTCAGTTTCCATGTAGTTGAGTAGTTTTGGGTAAGTTTCTTAATCCTGAGTTCTAGTTTGATTGCACTGTGGTCTGAGAGACAGTTTGTTATAATTTCTGTTCTTTTACATTTGCTGAGGAGAGCTTTACTTCCAACTATGTGGTCAATTTTGGAATAGGTGTGGTGTGGTGCTGAAAAGAATGTATATTCTGTTGATTTGGGGTGGAGAGTTCTGTAGATGTCTATTAGGTCCACTTTGTGCAGAGCTGAGTTCAATTCCTGGATATCCTTGTTAACTTCCTGTCTCGTTGGTCTGTCTAATGTTGACAGTGGGGTGTTGAAGTCTCCCATTATTATTGTGTGGGAGTCTAAGTCTCTTTGTAGGTCACTAAGGACTTGCTTTATGAATCTGGGTGCTCCTGCATTGGGTGCATATATATTTAGGATAGTTAGCTCTTCTTGTTGAATTGATCCCTTTACCATTATGTAATGGCCTGCTTTGTCTCTTTTGATCTTTGTTGGTTTAAAGTCTGTTTTATCTGAGACTAGGATTGCAACTCCTGCCTTTTTTTGTTTTCCATTTGCTTGGTAGATCTTCCTCCATCCCTTTATTTTGAGCCTATGTGTGTCTCTGCACGTGAGATGGGTTTCCTGAATACAGCACACTGATGGGTCTTGACTCTTTATCCAATTTGCCAGTCTGTGCCTTTTAATTGGAGCATTTAGCCCATTTACATTTAAAGTTAATATTGTTATGTGTGAATTTGAGCCTGTCATTATGATGTTAGCTGGTTATTTTGCTCGTTAGTTGAGGCAGTTTATTCCTAGCCTTGATGGTCTTTATAATTTGGCATGTTTTTGCAGTGGCTGGTACCGGCTGTTCCTTTCCATGTTTAGTGCTTCCTTCAGGAGCTCTTTTAGGGCAGGCCTGGTGGTGACAAAATCTCTCAGCATTTGCTGGTCTGTAAAGTATTTTTTTTTTTTCTCTTTTTTTTTTTTTTATTATACTTTAGGTTTTAGGGTACATGTGCACAATGTGCAGGTTTGTTACATATGTATCCATGTGCCATGTTGATTTCCTGCACCCATTAGCTCGTCATTTAGCATTAGGTATATCTCCTAATGCTGTCCCTCCCCCCTCCCCCCACCCCACAACAGTCCCTGGAGTGTGATGTTCCCCTTCCTGTGTCCATGAGTTCTCATTGTTCAATTCCCACCTATGAGTGAGAACATGCGGTGTTTGGTTTTTTGTCCTTGCGATAGTTTACTGAGAATGATGTTTTCCAGTTTCATCCATGTCCCTACAAAGGACACGAACTCATCATTTTTTATGGCTGCATAGTATTCCATGGTGTATATGTGCCACATTTTCTTAATCCAGTCTATTGTTGTTGGACATTTGGGTTGGTTCCAAGTCTTTGCTATTGTGAATAGTGCCACAATAAACATACGTGTGCATGTGTCTTTATAGCAGCATGATTTATAGTCCTTTGGGTATATACCCAGTAATGGGATGGCTGGGTCAAATGGTATTTCTAGTTCTAGATCCCTGAGGAATCGCCACACTGACTTCCACAATGGTTGAACTAGTTTACAGTCCCACCAACAGTGTGAAAGTGTTCCTATTTCTCCAC
>NW_026657391.1:0-4916 GCF_009828535.3 Hylobates moloch | reverse complement strand
AAAAAAAAAAAAAAAAAAAACCTAAGTTTCTCCCAAGGTTACTTCAGCCTTCGCCCAGGAATGAACTAGGGCAGCTTGGAGGTTAGAAGCAAGATGGCGTCAGCTGAGCTGCCTCCTCAGGACCTACTCAGGAGGCGACGCCATCCCTAAGGGGACACCTGAGAGGACCCAGCCTTCTCCTCCTCAGGACGCTCTCGGGAGATGCCACTGTCTCTACAGTAACACCTGGGGACTGTGGCCAGGGACGACCCAGCCTCTTTCTCCTCAGCTGCTCAGGAACTACTGGGGAAGCTCTGGCTTCATGGCCCCCAAGGCTGCCTGAGGAAAGGTATTTCAGGACAGCCAGGAGGGAGCACACATCCGTGGAGAAACTGAGCAAGAGCGTCTGTGCTGAACCATGGTGCCACCAGAAGGTGAGCGACCCCGCCCCAACCAACTTCCCGCTGAGGTGCCAGAAGCAGCGAGGAGCTTCAACTTCCTGAGTGTAGCACGAGGATCATGTTAACTTGGTGTTCTTCATTGGAGAAAAACCTTTCAAATGTGATGAGTGTCACTTTGCCTCCACAACTCAGTCCCATTTGACTCGGCATAAACATGTCCACACTGGAGAACAGCCCTACAGATGCCCCTGGTGTGACTACAGGAGCATCATGGCCAGGGCCCAAAGTGTGATTAGAACAATAAATGGGGGGGTGGAGCCAAGATGGCCGAATAGGAACAGCTCTGGTCTCCAGCTCCCAGCCTGAGCGACACAGAAGATGGGTGATTTCTGCATTTCTGTTTGAGGTGCCAGTTTCATCTCACTAGGGAGTGCCAAACAGTGGGTGCAGGACAGTCGGAGAAGTGCACTGTGTGTGAGCCGAAGCAGGGCGAGGCATTGCCTCACTCGGGAAGCGCAAGGGGTCAGGGAGTTCCCTTTCCTAGTCAAACAAATGGGTAACAGACGGCACCTGGAATATCGGGTCAGTCCCACCCTAATACTGTGCTTTTCCAAAGGGCCTGGAAAATGGCACACTAGGAGATTGTGTCCCACATCTGGCTCAGAGGGTCCTATGCCCACGGTGTCTCACTGATTGCTAGCACAGCAGTCTGAGATCAAGCTGCAAGGCGGCAGTGAGGCTGGGGGACTGGTGCCTGCCATTGCCCAGGCTTGCTTACGTAATGGGTTGAGCCCACCATGGCTCAAGGAGGCCTTCCTGCCTCTGTAGGCTCCACATCTGGGGGCAGGGCACAGACAAACAAAAAGTTAGCAAGAACCTCCACAGACTTAAATGTCCCTGTCTGACTGACAGCTTTGAAGAGAGTAGTGGTTCTCCCAGCACTCAGCTGGAGATCTGAGAACTTACAGACTGCCTCCTAAAGTGAGTCCCTCACCCCCAAGCAGCCTAACTAGGAGGCACCCCCCAGTAGGGACAGACTGACACCTCACTCGGCCGGGTACTCCTCTGAGACAAAACTTCCAGAGGAACTATCAGACAGCTGAATTTGTGGTCTCACAAAAATCTGCTCTTCTGCAGCCACCGCTGCTGACACCCAGCCAAACAGGGTCTGGAGTGGACCTCTAGTAAACTCCAACAGACCTGCAGCTGAGGGTCCTGTCTGGTAGAAGGAAAACAAACAAACAGAAAGGACATCCACACCGAAAACCCATCTGTACATCACCATCATCAAAGACAAAAAGTAGATAAAACCACAAAGATGGGGAAAAACAGAGCAGAAAAACTGGAAACTCTAAAAAGCAGAGCACCTCTCCTCCTCCAAAAGAATGCAGTTCCTCACCAGCAATGGAACAAAGCTGGATGGAGGATGACTTTGACGAGTTGAGAGAAGAAGGCTTCAGATGATCAAACTACTCTGAGCTATGGGAGGAAATTCAAAACAATAGCAAAGAAGTTAAAAACTTTGAAAAAAAAATTAGAAGAATGGATAACTAGAATAACCAACGGAGAGAAGGGCTTAAAGGAGCTGATGGAGCTGAAAGCCAAGTTCTGAGAACTACGCAAAGATTGCAGAAGCCTCAGTAGCAGATGCGATCAACTGGAAGAAAGGGTATTGCTGATGGAAGACGAAATGAAGTGAGAAGGGAAGTTTAGAGAAAAAAGAATAAAAAGAAATGAACAAAGCCTCCAAGAAATTTGGGACTATGTGAAAAGACCAAACCTATGTCTGATTGGAGTACCTGAAAATAACGGGGGAATGGAACCAAGTTGGAAAACACTCTGCAAGATATTATCCAGGAGAACTTCCCCAATCTAGCAAGGCAGGCCAACATTCAGGTTCAGGAAATATAGAGAATGCCACAAAGATACTCTCGAGAAGAGCAACTTCAAGACACATAATTGTCAGATTCACCAAAGTTGAAATGAAGGAAAAAATGTTAAGGGTGGCCAGGGAGAAAGGTCGGGTTACCCACAAAGGGAAGCCCATCAGACTAACAGCTGATCTCTCGGCAGAAACTCTACAAGCCAGAAGACAGTGGGGGCTGATATTCAACATTCTTAAAGAAAAGAATTTTCAATCCAGAATTTCATATCCAGACAAACTAAGTTTCATAAGTGAAGGAGAAATAAAATACTTTACAGACAAGCAAACGCTGAGTGATTTTGTCACCACCAGGCCTGCCCTAAAAGAGCTCCTGAAGGAAGCACTAAACATGAAAAGGAACAACCAGTACCAGCCACTGCAAACACATGCCAAATTGTAAAGACCATTGAGGCTAGGAAGAAACTGCATCAACTAATGAGCAAAATAACCAACTAACATCATAATGACAGGATCAGATTCACACATAACAACATTAACGTTAAATGTAAATGGGCTAAATGCTCCAATTAAAAGACACAGACTGGCAAACTGGATAAGGAGTCAGGACCCATCAGTGTGCTGTATTCAGGAAACCCATCTCACGTGCAGAGACACACATAGACTCAAAATAAAGGGATGGAGGAAGATCTATCAAGCAAATGGAAAACAAAAAAAGGCAGGGGTTGCAATCCTAGTCTCTGACAAAATATACTTTAAACCAACAAAGATCAAAAGAGACAAAGAAGGCCATTACATAATGGTAAAGGGATCAATTCAACAAGAAGAACTAACTATCCTGAATATATATGCACCCAACACAGGAGCATCCAGATTCATAAAGCAAGTCCTGAGTGACCTACAAAGGGACTTAAACTCCCACACAATAAAAATGGGAGATTTTAACACCCCACTGTCAACATTTGACAGATCAACGAGACAGAAAGTTAACAAGGATATCCAGGAATTGAACTCAGCTCTGCACAAAGTGGACCTAATAGACATCTACAGAACTCTCCACCCCAAATCAACAGAATATACGTTTTTTTCAGCACCACACCACACCTATTCCAAAATTGACCACATAGTTGGAAGTAAAGCTCTCCTCAGCAAATGTAAAAGAACAGAAATTATAACAAACTGTCTCTCAGACCACAGTGCAATCAAACTAGAACTCAGGATTAAGAAACTAACTCAAAACGGCTCAACTACATGGAAACTGAACAACCTGCTCCTGAATGACTACTGGGTACACAATGAAATGAAGGCAGAAATAAAGATGTTCTTTGAAATCAACGAGAACAAAGACACAACATACCAGAATCTCTGGGACACGTTCAAAGCAGTGTGTAGAAGGAAATTTATAGCACTAAACGCCCACAAGAGAAAGCAGGAAAGATCTAAAATTGACACCCTAATATCACAATTAAAAGAACTAGAAAAGCAAGAGCAAATTCATTCAAAAGCTAGTTGAAGTCTAGAAATAACCAAAAGCAGAGCAGAACTGAAGGAAATAGAGACACAAAAAAACCCTTCAAAAAATCAATGAATCCAGGAGCTGGTTTTTTGAAGGGATCAACAAAATTGATGGACCGCTAGCAAGACTAATAAAGAAGAAAAGAGAGAAGAATCAAATAGATGCAATAAAAAATGAAAAAGGGGATATCACCACCGATCCCACAGAAATACAATCTATCATCAGAGAATACTACAAACACCTCTATGCAAATAAACTAGAAAATCTAGAAGAAATGGATAAATTCCTCGACAAATACACCCTCCCAAGACTAAATCAGGAAGAAGTCAAATCTCTGAATAGATCAATAACAGGTTCTGAAATTGTGGCAATAATCAATAGCTTACTAACCAAAAAGAGTCCAGGACCTGATGGATTCAGAGCTGAATTCTACCAGAGGTACAAGGAGGAACTGGCACCATTCCTTCTGAAACTATTCCAATCAATAGAAAAAATGGGAATCCTCCCTAACATATTTTATGAGGCCAGCATCGTCCTGATACCAAAACCTGGCAGAGACATAAACAAAAAAGAGAATTTCAGGCCAATATCCTTGATGAACATTTATGCAAAAATCCTCAATAAAATCCTGGCAAACCGAATCCAGCAGCACATCAAAAAGCTTATCCACCATAATCAGGTGGGCTTCATCCCTGGGATGCAAGGCTGGTTCAACATATGTAAATCAATAAATGTAATCCAGCATATAAACAGAACCAAAGACAAAAACCACATGATTATCTCAATAGATGCAGAAAAGGCCTTTGACAAAATTCAACAACCCTTCATGCTAAAAACTCTCAATAAATTAGGTATTCATGGGACGTATCTCAAAATAGTAAGAGCTATCTATGACAAAACCACAACCAATATCATACTGAATTGGCAAAAACTGGAAGCATTCCCTCTTAAAACTGGCAAAAGAGAGGGATGCCCTCTCTCACCGCTACTATTCAACATAGTGCTGGAAGTTCTGGCCAGAGCAATCAGGCAGGAGAAGGAAATAAAGGGTATTCAGTTAGGAAAAGAGGAAGTCAAATTGTCCCTGTTTACAGATGACATGATTGTATATCTAGAAAACCCCATTGTCTCAGCCCAA
>NW_026657390.1:0-4917 GCF_009828535.3 Hylobates moloch | reverse complement strand
TTGGGAGGCCGAGGTGGGCGGATCACGAGGTCAGGAGATCGAGACCATCCTGGTTAACACGGTGAAACCCCGTCTCTACTAAAAATACAACAAATTAGCCGGGCGTGGTGGCGGGCACCTGTAGTCCCAGCTACTTGGGGGGCTGAGGCAGGAGAATGGCGTGAACGCGGGAGGCGGAGCTTGCAGTGAGCCGAGATTGTGCCACTGCACTCTGGGCTGGGCGAAAGAGCGAGACCCTGTCTCAAAAAAAAAAAAAGAAAAGAAAGAATTCTTGCTCTGAATGGGAGAGACTGAATTATCATATTTCTTTGATTCCTAGACACTATCCACTGTAAGTCATAGTATTGATTTAATAACAGAGTTTCAGTCAATTGATAAACACTCTCTGTGTATGTGTGTGTATATATATATATCTGTTATAAATTGAAGCCCAATAAACCCAGACACAAAATGCATCTTAGAGTTGAGAAAATGCAGTAGTCAAACTTTATGATTTCATAGATACTTAGCCTTAGTAATCCTATGCCTTTGGATTTTTTTCCTATTATGACGACTACAGCATCATTATTAATAGTAATGACCGTCAGCAAACACCCAATGACAAATAAGAAATGACACCATTCTTGTTCTTAAGGAGTTTAGTTTGCTGAGAGACAGGTAAAACACCTCATATAATTTTGTGCCTAGTGTTCTTCATTGGTTGCTGACTCAAGAAATTCACTTCCCCACCCCACTGGCTGAATGACAGGCAGCATTAGCCATTTAATTCTCTTAATCTCAAGGCGGGGACCTAAGAAAGTCTGTTGCAGAAGGGTAATTGGCCTATTTACTTGCTCCCTTCCTCTTAGCCCGGCCAACCCAACTCTAGCCTCTGGTTGACCAGGTGTTGAGGTGCCTTGAGGGGATAAGCTATAATAGTTAATGTATTACATGTATCCATAAAAGATTAAAGATTAGCTCTGTTTTAGCTGAACTGTAACTGTCTGTTTGGGTTTCTCCCCTCCCAGGCTGTCTGGGGAAATCAGTGTTGGTGTAGTCTGAAGATAATTAACCCACTGGGTCTCAAATTTCCTGGACAGCTCCCCTTGAGTGAGTGATTACTGGGTGCCAGGCTCTGGGGTAAGCACTTTCTGTGAATCTGTATTTTTTTTTTTTTTTGAGATGGAGTCTCACTCTGTCACCCAGGTGGAAGTGCAGTGGCATGATCTCGGCTCACTGCAACCTCCACCTCCCAGGTTCAAGTGATTCTCCTGCCTCAGCCTCCCAAATAGCTGGGATTACAAGCGTGCACAGCACACTCAGCTAATTTTTGTATTTGTGGTAGAAGCGGGATTTCACCACATTGGCCAGGCTGGTCTCGAACTCCAGACCTCAGGTGATCCACCCGCCTCAGCCTCCCCAAGTGCTGGGATTACAGGTGTGAGCCACCATGCTCAGCTGAATCTGTATAATTCATTTCCTCCTCATACTAGCTCTCAGAAGCAGGTGGTATTCTCTCCATCTCATAGCTGCCAGAATTGCAAGTCTGCTACATAATCTATTCGGAAGTAAAAGGATTTGTTTCTGGTCCCCTAAGATCTCATCACAATTACCCCCTTCCTTGGGTCAAATGGTTTTATGCCATTATTTATACCATCGACTCAAATGTTTTCTGGAGGAGACTCTTTGTACAACCCAGAGGAGATGAGGAAGCCCAAAAAGACTTCATGGAGAAGCAGAAGGGCAGAGGTTAACACACTAGTGCTTAGGACTTCAGATGGGTCCTGGACGTGGTGGATCATACCTGTAATTCCAGCACTTTGGGAGACTGAGGCAGGCAGATCACTTGAGCCCAGTAGTTCAAGATCAGCCTAGGCAATGTAGGGAGACCCCATCTCTACAAAAAATTTAAAAATTAGCCAGGCATGGTAGCCCATGCCTGTAATTCCAGCTACTTGGGAGGCTGAGGTGGGAGTGTCGTTTGAGCCCAGGAGGTCAAGGCTATAGTGAGTTGAGATGCTGCCACTGCACTCCAGCCCGGGTGACAGAGCCAGACTATCTCAAAAAAAAAAAAGAGAATTAGTGAAAAGAACATTGTAAGGAGAGTTGGCGCATTCTCCATATGGGCATAGCAAGCACACTGTGGCACATAATACAGTCAGCTCTTACTATATGCCCGCGGTAGGTGAGGCGCCATGCTGGACTTTGGGAATATAAAGAATAAGTGGGACAACCTCAACCCCTGCCCTGACAGAGTCCACATTCTAGTGATAAAATATTAAATAATACAGGCCGGGCGCGGTGGCTCACGCTTGTAATCCCAGCACTTTGGGAGGCCGAGGCGGGCAGATCACGAGGTCAGGAGATCGAGACCACAGTGAAACCCCGACTCTACTAAAAAATACAAAAAAATTAGCCGGGCGTGGTGGTGGGCGCCTGTAGTCCCAGCTACTCGGAGAGGCTGAGGCAGGAGAATGGCGTGAACCCGGGAGGTGGAGCTTGCAGTGAGCCCAGATTGCGCCATTGCACTCCAGCCTGGGTGACAGAGCGAGACTCCGTCTCAAAAAAAAGAGCTGCAGCTTGCTAGGATATCTCCGAGGTAGAAGAACTTCTTATCACTGCTGTCTGCTCTTCCCCGAGAGGAAGTTCAAGAGTGGGCTATACAGGAAACAAAGACCACGCTCTAGGTGTGACTGAGGGAAAGGCCTTCTGCATAAAATCATAGGAACATAGACTTAAAGATGAAAGAGGCCTCCAGCCTCATTAGCCCAGCTTCCTATCTCCCACCCCACAGAACGGATGGGGAAACCAACCCATAGAGTGGAAGGGACTTGCCTAAATGGCTCAGCAGGGAATTACAAGCCCTGAGCCATAGCCAGACTTTTCTCCTGAACGTTTCCTTCTGAACCCACACCCTTTAGTCATACAGACTTAGGGTTGATTCCTGACCCTGCGCTAACCAGCTGTGTGACTTTGGTGAGTGATGTAACATCTCTGATCTTCAGTACCTGCATTTGTAAAATGAAATAATAGCATCGACCTCACTGGTTTGCTATACAGATTAAATTATAGAGGGCATGTAGGGTACACATAATTTAAATATGCATGTAGTTCCCATTTTACAGATGAGGAACTGGAGCTTATTGAAACTTCCCTTGTCTCAGGATGACACCTCAGGTTAAAGAGAGAGACTGTAAAAAGAGAAAGAAAACTTGGGTGAGAACTGGATGGGTACAGGTGAGCCAGGCTCTCCTTGCACCTAGCACTGGGAACCACCTTTCTGTCCAGGAGCTCGAGATGACATGGGCCACCCGGTGACCTTTCCTGCCTCTGCTGCCTCAGTGCACAAACAGGTTGGTTGTGAAACACCCCTGAGCAGTGACTCAGCCTGGAGGCCTGCTCTGCTGCTCAGCGCCGGCAGGCTGGAGCTGTTTGGTTGAGCCTGGAAAGGGCATCATGTGTAACAAACACATTGCTTGTCAAAGCTCTGACAGGGGTGCCAAGCACAGACTATGAACTCTGGTCCTTGAGGCGTCACAGATGACTGAACTGGGGTGCCTAAGTTGCATACAACATCTCCTGGTTGTTGTTCTGGTCTAACAACCTTCCAGGGCCAATGTCAGGAAGAGGGTAATGTTTTAGAGGCTGCGGAGCTCCTATTTCTCAAGAGGCTGCTTGGCACGGTGGCCAGGACCTGGGCTTTTGGCATCCATATCATGCAGACCTGAGTTCACATCCTGGCTCTGGCTTCTCACTGGCTATAAGACTTTGGGCAAGTGGCTTAACCCTTTCAGATTTGAACTTCCTTATTCTGTAAAATGCCTACCTTTTTATTTTTATTTTATTTATTTTTTCAAGACAGGCTATTGCTCTGTTGCTCAGGTTGGAGTGCAGTGGCGCTATCTTGGCTCACTACAGCCTCAACCTCCCAGGCACAAGCGATCATTCCACCTCAGCCCACCCCCTGAGTAGCTGGGGCCACAGGCATGTGCCACAAAGCCTGGCTCATTTTTTAATTGAGATAGGATCTCCCTATGTTGCCCAAGCTGGTCTCAAACTTTTGGACTGAAGTGGTCCTCCCACCTCAGCCTTCTAAAGTGCTGGAATTACAGGTGAGAACCACTGTGTCCGGCCAAAATTGTCTTTTAGAGATAAAAGATGTAAAATTCGTGAAACATAGAAACTCTTCATAAACTATTATTAGAATCCTGAGCCCAAATCTGCCCCTTCCTTCACTCCAAATGGAAATTGCCCCTCCTGGCTGGGTGCGGTGGCTCACGCCTGTAATCCCAGCATTTTGGGAGTCTGAGGCAGGCGGATCACCTGACGTCAAGAATTCAAGACCAGCCTGGTCGACATAGTGAAACCCTGTCTCTACTAAAAAAATACCAAAAACTAGCCAGGCATAGTGGCGAGCGCCTGTAATCCCAGCTGCTCAGGAGGCTGACAGGAGAATCGCTTGAACCTGGGAGGCGGAGGTTGCAGTGAGCCGAGATCGCACCACTGCACTCCAGCCTGGGCAACAGGAGTGAAACTCCGTCTCAAAAAAAAAAAAAAAAAAAAGAAAAGAAAAGAAATTGCCCCTCCTGCTCTCTTGCTATTGTAGTGTACTTTCTCATTCACTTAGAGGTAGTGAAAAAACCAACCATTCCAGGCCAGGCACGGTGGCTCACGCCTGTAATCCCAGCACTTTGGGAGGCTGAGGCGGGCGGATCACGAGGTCAGGAGATGGAGACCATCCTGGCTAACACGGTGAAACCCCGTCTCTGCTAAAAATACAAAAAATTAGCTGGGCGTGGTGGCGGACGCCTGTAGTCCCAGCTACTTAGGGGGCTGAGGCAGGAGAATGGCGTGAACCCGGGAGGCAGAGTTTGCAGTGAGCAGAGATCCTGCCACTGCACTCCAACCTGGGCGACAGAGCGAGACTCGGTCTCAAAA
>NW_026657389.1:0-4917 GCF_009828535.3 Hylobates moloch | reverse complement strand
TGTATTTATTTATTTTTTTTATTTCTATTTTTTTTTTTTTGAGACAGAATCTTGCTCTGTTGCCCAGGCTGGAGTGCAGTGGCGTGATCTCGGCTCACTGCAACCTCTGCCTCTCGGGTTCAAGCAATTCTCCTGCCTCGGCCTCCCGAGTAGCTGGGATTATAGGAGCATGCCACCACGCCCGGCTAATTTTTACATTTTTAGTAGAGGCAGGGTTTCACCATGTTGGCCAGGCTGGTCTCAAACTCCTGACCTCAGATGATCCGCCTGCCTCAGCCTCCCAAAGTGCTGGGATTGCAGGCATGAGCCACCGCGCCCGGCCAATCTCACAGTTTTTTACTCCAGTCCATAATGTAGCTCTTTGTACTATACCACACTGCTGTTTGTGAGAGAGATTTGCCATGGCCTGATTTCTGTCCTAACAAGCGGGACTGTGCATTTTCCGGCCCACTGTGATGTCACTATCCTGTCTACCTGATTTCTCTTTCTAGGGTCTGACTCTGTCAGCTTGACTTTCCCTACTTTCTCTGCTGCTCTGGACACTACTAATAACTGCTCTAATAATAACTACTTTTTTCCTTTAAAATTAAAACCAAAGTCCTTTATGGTTTCGGGATCCTTTCTTTAGTAGTAAAGGCAAATAAGTGAGGCAGGAGAGCTAGGGAGGTGATCTGGTAATGGCCCAAGATTCATGATCTTTCCCGTTGCTTTCTACTCTTAGCTCATCCATTGAGTCATCATGATGTGGTCTAGGGAGAGTCCTTTTCTCCTCTTGGCACTGCTGAAATATCTCCTTTTCTTGTCCATAAGATTGAGCACCTTAAGGTCCAACAAGTGGTTTATGTACCCAATAAGGAAGAATATGAAAGTGTGTGCACATAGTTTCATTATTACTGAATTATACTAGGGAAGTAATATTCTTTGTTTGCAGCCCAAGGAAATCAAGAGCCTTGGTGTCAGGGACAGACCCTTGTGTGCGAATGACTCTGAAGTTGACCTTAACTGTGGCCCAGGCCACAGAGGTGTAAACTGCTACAAACGTTTTTGAAATCAATACTAGGATGAAGGATAAAACTGTACTAGGAATAGGCTGTAGAGCTATCCCTAGGACAGTTTTTCTCGAAGTATAGTCCTCTGACCACCTGCATTGTTCAAAAGTTGGCACTCTGGAGTCTGCAAGTAGTCCTTCTCTGCCCTCAGGTTATTCTTATATGAACTTAACTATGAAAACCACTGCCTGAGAAACGGTAAACTGGGGAGATGGTCACAGGTCTTTCAATTTGAAGCAGCTTATTAAATTAGTGATAAGAGCTGACTAGCAATTCCAGGTACAGTTAATGTCATTTGGGGAGATGTAAATACTACGTCAGGTGGCCGGGCGCGGTGGCTTATGCCTGTAATCCTAGCACTTCAGGAGGCCAAGGCGGGTGGATCATTTGAGGTCAGGAGTTCAAGACCAGCCTGGCCAACATGGAAACCTCGTCTCTACTAAAAATACAAAAATTAGCTGGACATGGTGGCATGTGCCCATAATCCCAGCTACTCAGGAGGCTGAGGCAGAGAATCACTTGACCCTGGGAGGCAGAGGCTGCGGTGAGCAGAGATCTCGCCATTGCACTCCATTCTGGGCAAGAGAATGAGACCCTGTCTCAAAAAAAAAAAAAAAAAAAAAAGGCTGTGTTAGGTGCCCCATGTGCTCCCACAGACCCTGTGCTTCTGTTACAACCTGACATGGTTTGGCTCTGTGGCTCCACCCAAATCTTATCTCCAATTGTAATTTCCACATGCAGGGGACGGGGGGACCAGGTGAGAGGGGATTGGATCATGGGGGTGTTCTTGTGATAGTGAGTTCCCCATGCTGTTCTTGTGATAGTGAGTTCTCATGAGAGCTGATGGTTTTAAAGTGTGGCACTTCCTCGTTCCTGCACTCACTCTTTCCTGCCACCTCGTGATGAAGGTGCCTGCTTCCCCTTCTGCCATTATTGTAAGTTTCCTGAGGCCTCCCCAGCCATGTGGAACTGTGAGTCAATTAAACCTCTTTCCTTTATAAATCACTCAGTCTTGGGCCAGCCGGCCTGCCTGCCTTCCTTCCTTCCTTTCTTCTTTTTCTTTTCTTTTTTCGAGACAGAGTCTCGCCCTGTTGCCCAGGCTGGAGTGCAGTGGCGTGATCTCGGCTCACTGCAGCCTCTGCCTCCTGGGTTCAATTGATTCTCCTGCCTCAGCCTCCCAAGTAGCTGGGACCACAGGTGCGTGCCACCATGCCTGGCTAATTTTTGTATTTTTAGTAGAGATAGGGTTTCACCATTTTGGCCAGGCTGGTCTCGTACTCCTGGCCTCAAGTGATCCGCCCACCTCAGCCTCCCAAAGTGCTGGGATTACAGGTGTGAGCCACCATGCCTGGCCATGGGTATTTCTTTATAGCAGTGTGAGAATGGACTAATACACAACCTTTATCATGCTGTATTGTGATTGAATGTTTTTGTCACTTCCCTGTATAATCCAGAGGGTTTTCAGTTGTGAGCAACAGAAATTGACTGGCTAATTTAGGTAGAAAACGTATATATTGAAAGCATATTGAATAGCTCACAAAATCACCAGCTGGACTGGAGAACTAGACTCAGGCCTATATAGCCAACATCACAGCTGCCACTGTTACTACCACCAAGAGGAGAAAGGGACTCTCCCTAGACTACATGATGACTTAATGGACAAGCTAAGAGTAGAAAGCAACAGGAAAGATCATGAATTTTGGGCCATTACCAGATCACCTCCCTAGCACTAGTGAGTGCCTACCACCACCACTCTAACTGCCATCAGTGTTAGCTCAGATTCTCCAAGGAGCAGATACTAAGATGGAATTAGATATGCAAGAGATTGATTGAGGGAAATGCCCATGACAGAAAGGGTCAGAACTGGAAGAGGCTGGAAGAGCTGTCAGACTGCAATGTAAATCTGACCTTTATGGATAAAAGAAGGCAAGAAGAAGGTTGAGAAGGAAGAGTCTTGGCCTGAAGAGCAGTTCTAATAAAATTTGCCCGAGCTGATGAGAGTCCTGTAGCCAAAGCTGCTTATTGGAATAGTTCTGTCTTCCAGAAATGGATCTGACTTAGTATTGCTGCTGTGCTCCGTCATTGGCTGGAAGCAATGTGGCCTCAAAGAAAAGCTGCAAATATTGGGGTGAATTTAGAACCTAGCAGCTAGGGCCAAGGTCATTTACATTCCCCACGCTGGGAGAACTGAAAGGCACATTTTCATAGCTGTCTCAATCAGAGGTTTTCCACTGCTTTGGGTCGCTGGCTCCCAGTCCAAGAGATGGATCCTTGGATTGGGTGAGCCAAGGTCATGTGCCTATGTTCTGATTGCAAGGGGGACCTGCTTCCCACCAAGATTCCTAAGCCCTCTCTCCCAAATAAAGGGGTTCATATGCTGGACAGCAACCCCCACAAAGGACAAATGTCCACTATACTGTGTGACCTCCTTAAGAGCAAAGATCTTTGTCTTGCTGATTGCAATTATAAATATTTACAAATAAATGTTTGTTGAAGTAACTGAATGCCCCACAATGCCATATCTGACTAAGTAAAACAGAAGAAAAGTGAAATAACTGAATGAATGTAACCAGCTGGTGTTCAAATGCCCTTACATACTCTCTCTCTCTCTCTCTGTCTCTGTCTCTCTCTGTCTCTTTCTGTCTCTCTCACACACACTCTCTCTCAGTCAATCAATTTAGCTCTCAGGGAAATGCAAACCAAATCCACTAGGATGACTATAATTAAAAAGACAGATAAAAATTGTTGTCAAGTATGTGGAGAAATTGGAACCATCATACACGGCTGAACATGGTTGATGGAAATGTAAAATGGTGCAGCCACTTTAGAAGAGTCTGGCGATCCCTCAAAACATAGTTACCATATGATCTAGCATTTTACTCCTAAGTATGTACCCAAGTGAACTGAAAACACATATTCATGCAAATGATCCTCATAAGAGCCAAAAAGTGGAGACAATCCTGTTGTGGTTAATATTATGTGTCAACTTGGCTAGGCTATTGTGCCCAGTTGTTTGGTCACACACCAGTCTAGATGTTGTAGTGAAGGTATTTTTCAGAGGGGATTAACAAAATCGGCAGACAGATTACCCTCCATAATGTCAGTGGGCTTCATCCAATCAGTTTAAGGCAGTAAGAGCAAAGGCTGAGGTCTACTGAAGAAGAAGGAATTCTGCCTTCAGGCTGCGATATAGAAATTCTGCCTGCATATTGAGCCTTTGGATCCAAGACTGCAACACCATCTCTTTTCTGAATTTCCAGCCTGCCAGCCTGCCCCAAGTTTCAGACCTGCCAGTCCCCCAAATTGCATAAGCTAATTTCTTAAAATATATCTCCACCCATCCCCTTGTGCCAATTGGTTCTGTTTCCCTGTGATAGATCCATACAGTGTAGTATTACCATAAAAAGGAATGAAGTACTAATACATGCTACGACATGGATGAACCTTGAAAACATCATAATAAGTGAAAGAAACCAGATACAAAAGGTCATATATGATCATATATTGTATGATTCCGTCCAGAATAGACAAATCTATTGAGATGGAAAGTGGATTCGTGGTTGCCTAGTGCTGTGAGGAGTGGGGAATGGGGACTGAGTGCTTAATGGGTATGGGTTTCTTGGGGTGATGAAATGTTCCGGCATTAAGTCGTGGTAATGGCTGCATGACTTTGTACTAGAACTACTAAATCGTACACTTTAAATGGGTGAATTGTATGGCATATGAGTTATTTCTAAATAAAGGGTAATATTTAAAAAATTAAATAATATAATTATATTCCCCTCCCTGACCCTTTTCTTCCACCAGGCAATGTAAATAGAGCTCGCCAGCTGCCTGGCAACACCTAACATCCCAAATGCCATGCTGC
>NW_026657388.1:0-4919 GCF_009828535.3 Hylobates moloch | reverse complement strand
ATGTGTGTGTGTGTTTGTGTATATATATATATATACACACATACATATATACACACACACATACATACACATATAAGCATATATATTTTATATATATATGTATATATGTTATTGCATGTTCCACTTGGCTGTTAGACTTTGTTCTGTTTCCTCCTCCACCCTATTACCTGTTCTCTTGGTGCTGTTTGAGTACTTTCTATTTACGTGTGTTCAAGTTCATTAATCCTGTGTTCTGCTATCTATTATTAAACTTATAACTGACTTTCTAATTTCAAATATTATGTGTTTTATTTCCAGGATGTTCACTTGGTTCTTATCTTGAGATTCAAAATTTTGCTGAAATTCTCTTTTTCACTTACCTTGTAAATCATCTTTTGAATGTGCCTATCAATTATAGTTATTTTAAACTGTTTTTCTGCTAACTCATTATCTGGATCATGTGTGCATCTGCATCTATTATTTCCTTTTCTCTTGCTTATTTGCCACATTTTTCTGCCTCTTTGTATTTCCAGAATTTGTTGTTGTATGCTGATTATAATGCGTACCAAAAAAAGAAGCTTCATATGATATTTTTGTGTTTTTATCTCACTAGGGAAGATTCCCCTTTTCTCTGTTAGGAAGATAAAGTGAACTATTGATATCTTCAATCCAAAATTGAGCTGGTTGCTCAGCCACAGGTGGGTAGATCACCAAGCAGGCTCTTGAGGTTCCTTATTCTGGACCTTTCCTCTTGGATGGCATTTCTGGACCTGTCCTGAGCTAGAGGGAATCTCATTGCCTTGAAGGATGTGTCCTAGACCAGGCAACATTTACAGCAAACTGACTGAACAGCCCTTGGGCCTTAAGGGACTATCAGCAATAGCTTGGCAGTACTTCCTGTGGGCCTGTGGTGGCTGTGGCCAAAGGGTGATGTTCTGCTGCTTGTAGAAAGGGGAAGGAAGAGTCCAAAAAACTGCCTCATTATTTGAGTGCCAGGTCACCCACAATAAAGTAGAACATCAGGCAGACTTATAAAATGGTCCTGGCTCCCAGATAGTGCCCCTGGTCCTACCCAAGGCCTGGGCCTTGGGTGAGACCGAGTGTTGTGCTGGCTTTAGGCCTGCCCCAGCACAGTCCCAGTGGTGGTGGCAACAGAGGTGCTTGTGCTATGCCACCCACAGCTCCAGCTGACTCAGAGCAGAAAGCCTTCATTTGTTTGGGAGAAAGTAACGGAAGAGAAGAAGAATCTCCGGCTGGTAATCTAGAGAATGCTCCCAGATCTTGTCCAAGACTATAAAGGCAGTGCCTCTAGTCTGCCAAAACCACAATATTACTAAGCTTGTTATGCCTCCTAATGCAGATACAGCTTAGAACATACCATCCATGTCCTTTCAACTACCTGGAAAACCTTCCCAAGAAGGACAGGTACAAAAAACCCAGACTATGAAGACGACAGTAAATACACAATTCTTCAATGACCAGACACAGATGAACATCCACAAGCATCAAGACCATCTGGAAAAACATGACCTCAGCAAACAAAATAAATAAGGCACCAGAAACCAATCCTGGAGAAAGAGAAATATGTGACCTTTCAGGCAGAGAATACAAAATGGAAGTTTTGAGAAAACTCAGAAAAATTCAAGATAAAACAGAGAAAGAATTCAAAATTCTAACAGATAAACTTAATAGATTGAAATTTTTTTAATCAAGCAGAAATTCTGGAGCTGAAAAAATGCATTTGGCATACTGAACAATACATCATAGTCCTTTAAGAGCAAAATAGATCAAGCAGAAGAATTAGTAAGCTTAAAGACAGGCTATTGGAAAACACACAGAGAGGACAAAAGAAAAAATAAAAAACAATGAAGCAAGCCTATAGGATCTAGAAAATGGTCACAAAAGAGCAAATCTAAGAGTTATTGGCCTTAAAGAGGAGGTAGAAAAAGAGATAAGGGTAAAAAGTTCATTCAAAGGGATAATATCATAGAATATCCTGGACCTAGGGAAAGGTATCAATATCCAAGTACAAGAAGGTTTTAGAACACCAAGCAGATTAAAAGCAACAAAAACTGCCTCCAGGGAGTTAAAAATCAAACTCCCAAAGTCCACGGTTAAAGACAGGATCCTAAAAGAGGCAGAAGAAAAGAAACAAATAACATACAATGGATCTCCAATATGTGTGGCAGCAGACTTTTCAGTGAAAACCTTACGGGCCAGGAGAGAGTGGCATGGCATCTTTAAGGTGTTGAAGGAAAGAAATGTTTATGCTAGAATCATATATCTGGTGAAAACATCCTTCAATCATGAAGGAAAAATAAAGAGTTTCCAAGACAAAGAAAAGCCAGTCTGGTGTTTCATCAGCACCACACTTTTCCTGCAAGAAATGCTTAAGGGAACACTTTCATCAGGAAAAAAAGTGGATGTTAATTAGCAACAAGAAATCATCAGAAGGAACAAAACTTATTGGTAATTGTAAGTACACAGATAAACACAGAATATTGTAATTCTGTAACTGTGGTGTGTAAGCTATGCTTATCTTAAGTAGAAAACCTAAAAGGTGAACCATTAAAAAATAATAACTACAGGAACTTTTCAACCTGTAGGTAGTACAATAAGCTATAAATAGAAACAACGAAATGTTAAAAAGCAGATGGACAAAATTAAAATGGATAGTTTGTATTAGTTTTCTTTTTCATTGTTTATTTATGCAAACAGTGTTAAGTTTTTATAAGCTTAAAATAATGGGTTATAAGATAGTATTTGCAAGCCTCATGGTAATTTCAGATAAAAAATGTATAGTGGATACACAAAAACAATAAGCAAGACATAAAATCATACCACCAGAGAAAATCAACTTTATGTAAAGGAAAACAAAACAGAAGAAGAACAAAAGAGAAGAACAGAAAACCACAAGAAAACAAATAACAAAATGGCTGAAATAAGTCCTTACTTAATCAGTGAAAATATTAAGTGTAAATGGCCTAATCTCTCTAGCAAATGACATAGAATGGTGGAATGAAAACAAACAAACAACAAAAAAACAAGACCCAGTCATTTGTTGCATAGAAGAAATGCACTGTACCTGTAAAGACACACATACACTTATAATAAAGGGATGAAATAAATATTCCATGTGAAAACACAAAAGACCATAAGTAGCTATACTTTTATCAGACAAAATATATTTCAAAACAAAACTCTAAGAAAAAAGATGACTATATAACAATAAAGGGGTCAATTCAGCAGGAGACTATAACAATTATACATATATGCATCCAACACTGGAACATTCAGCTATATAAAGCAAATATTGTAAGAGTTAAAGAGAGAGACAAACTCCAATACAATAATACCTGAGACTTCAGCAACCCACTTTCAGTATTGGACAGATCTTCCCAAGAGAAAATCAACAAAGAAACATTAGAATTAATCTGCACTATAGAGAAAATATACTTACAGAACATTTCATTCCAATGGCTGCAGAATACAAATTATTTTCCTCAGCACAAAGATAGTTCATATGTTACCTTACAAAAAAAGCTTTAGAACATCAAAAAATTGTACTAATTTCAAGTATCTTCTCTGACCACCACAGAATAAAATTAGAAATCAATAACAAGAATAATTTTGGAAACTTTACAAACACATGTAAATTAAACAATATGCTCCTGAGTGACGGCAGGGTCAATAAAGAAATTACAAAGGAAACTGAAAAATTTCTTGAAACAAATGTTAACAGAAGAGCGACACACCCAAATCTATGGGACACAGCAAAAGCAGTACTAATAGGAAAGTTTATAGCTATAAGTTCCTATATCAAAAAGGAAAAACTTCAAATAAACAATCTAATGACACAGCTTAAAGAACTAGAAAAACAACAGCAAACCAAACCCAAAAATAATAGTAGAAAAACACAAAGATCAGAGCATACATAAATGAAATTGAAATAAGGAAAAACATTAAAAAAATCAATGAAACAAAATGAAAGTTCTTTGAAAAGTTAAACAAAATTGACAAATCTTTAGCCATACTATCTGATAAAAAAAGAGAAAATCAAAATAAATAAAATCAGAGTTGAAAGGGATATATTACGACCAGTAGCACAGAACTTCAAAGGATCGTTAGTTGCTACTATAAGCAATTATATGCCAATAAATTGGAAAACTCAGAAAAAAAGTATATTCCTAGACACATAAAACCTACCAAGATTGAACCATAAAAAGATCCAAAACCTGATCAGACAAATAACAAGGGGATTGAAACCATAATAAAAAATCTCCCAGTAGAAAAATGCCTAGGACCCAACGGCTTCACTGCTAAATTCTACGAAACTTTTAAAAAAGAACTAATACTAATTCTACTCAAACTGTTCCAAAATTATTCCAAATTTATTCTAGAAGGCCAGTATTATCCTGATTCTAAAACCAGACAAAGACACATTAAAAAAAGAAACTATAGGCCAATATCACTGAATATTGATGCAAAAATCCTCAGCAAAATACAAGCAAATTGAATTAAACAACACTTTAAAAAGATCATTCAACATGCTAGGAATTTGATAGAAACAAAAACAATTATAAGAGAGTATCTTATAGAGTTTTACACTGGTGAAATGGAAGGCCTACATAACGCAGACAAATTCCTAGAAATACAAACACTACCAATATTGAATCATTAAAAAAGAAAATTTGGATATCTATAATGGATAATGAAGATGAATCGGTAATTGCAGTCCAATGAAGAAAAGTCCAAGACTGAATGGTTTTACTGATGAATTCTATGAAGCATATAAAAAAGAATTAACATCAGTCCTTTCCAAAATTTTCTAAAATGTGAAGATGATGGAACACTTCCTAAGCTCTTGTATGAAGCCAGCATTGCCATGATACAAAAGTTAGTCATTTTAAAAGAATACTACAGGCCATATTTCTTTTTCT
>NW_026657387.1:0-4919 GCF_009828535.3 Hylobates moloch | reverse complement strand
ATCAAAGGTAAGGTTCAACTCTGTTAGTGAAATACACAGAACAGAAAGAAGTTTCGCAGAATGCTTATATGTAGTTTTTATTTGAAGATATTCCTTTTTCCACTATAAGCAGCTCAGCGCTATGAATGTCCGCTTGCAGTTTCTATAGAGAGCTTCAGAACTTCTCAATCAAAAGTAAGGTTCAAATCTGTTAGTAGAATGCACAGAACAGAAAGAAGTTTGGCAGAATGCTTCTGTGTAGTTTTTATTTGAAGATATTCCTTTTTCCACTTGTAGGCCCATTAGCGCTCCGAATATCCGCTTACAGTTTCTACAGAAAGAGAGTTTGTGTACTTCTCATCCAAAAGTTAGGTTCAACTCTTTTAGATGAATGCATAGAACCGAAAGAAGTTTCGCAGAATGCTTCTGTGTAGTTTTTATTTGAAGATATTCCTTTTTCCACTATAGGCCCCTTAGCGCTGCGATTGTCCGCTTCCAGTTTCTACAGAAAGTGTGTTTCAAACCTCCTCAATCCAAAGTAAGGTTCAACTCTGCTATTTGAATGCACAGAATATAATGAAGTTTGGCAGAATGCTTCTATGTAGTTTTCATTTGAACATATTCCTTTTTTCACTATAGGCCCCTTAGAGCTGCGAATGTCCGCTTCCAGTTCCTACAGAAAGTGTGTTTCAAAACTCCTCAATCAAAAGTAAGGTTCAACACTGTTAGTGGACTGCACAGAACAGGAAAAAGTTTGGCAGAATGCTTCTGTGTAGTTTTTATTTGAAGATATTCCTTTTACCTCTACAGGCCACTTAGCGCTCCGAATTTCGGCTTGCAGTTTCTACAGAAAGATAATTTCAGAACTTCTGAATCAAAAGTAAGGTTCAACTCTGTTAGTTGAATGAACGGAACAGAAAAAAGTTTGACAGAATGCTTCTGTAGTTTGTATTTGAGGATATTCCTTTTTCCACTATGGGCACCTTAGCGCTCCAAATATCCGCTTGCAGTTTCTACAGAAAGATAATTTCAGAACTTCTGAATGAAAAGTAAGGTTCAACTCTGTTAGTTGAATGAACAGAAGAGAAAGAAGTTTGACAGAATGCTTCTGTAGTTTTTATTTGAGGATATTCCTTTTTCCACTATAGGCCCCTTAGCGCTCCGAATGTCCGCCTGAAGTTTCTACAGAAAGAGAGTTTCAGTACTTCTCTATCAAAAGTAATGATCAACTCTGCTATCTGAATGCCCTGAAGAGAAAGAAGTTTGACAGAATGCTTCTGTGTTGTTTTTATTTGAAGATATTCCTTTTTCCACTATCGGCCCCTTAGCGCTCCGAATGTCCGCTTCCAGTTTCTACAAAAAGTGTGTTTCCAAACTCCTCAATCAAAAATAACGTTCAACGGTGCTAGTTGAATGCACAGAACAGGAACACGTTTGGCAGAATGCTTCTGTGTAGTTTTTATTTCAAGATAATCCTTTTTCCACTGTAGGCCCACTAGCGCTCCAAATATCCGCTTGCACTTTCTACAGAAAGAGAGTTTCAGTACTTCTCAATCAAACGTAAGTTTCAAATCTGCTAGCTGAATGCACTGAAGAGAAAGAAGTTTGGCAGAATGCTTCTGGGTAGTTTTTAATTGAATATATTCCTTTTTCCACTACAGGCCCCTTATCGCTCGGAATGTCCACTTGCAGTTTCTACAGAAAGATAATTTCAGAACTTCTCAATCAAAAGTAAGTTTAAACTCTGTTAGTTGAATGCACAGAACAGAAAGAAGTTTTGCAGAATGCTTCTCTGTAGTTTTAATTAGAAGATATTTCTTTTTCAACTGTAGGTCCCTTAGACCTCCGAATATCCGATTGCACTATCTTCAGAAAGAGAGTTTCATTACTTCCTCAAAATAAGGATTACCTCTGCTAGTTGAATGCACAGAAAAGAAAGAAATTTGGCAGAATGCTTCTGTGTAGTTTTTATTTGAATATAGTCATTTTTCGACTATAGGCCCCTTAGCGCTCCGAATGTCCGATTCCAGCTTACACAGAAAGTGTGTTTCAAAACTCCTCAATCCAAGTAAGGTTCAATTCCGCTTGTTGAATTCACAGAACAGAAAGAAGTTTGGCAGAATGCTTCTGTGTAGTTTTTATTTGAAGATATTCCTTTTACCACTACAGGCCACTTACCGCTCCGAATTTCCGCTTGCAGTTTCCACAGAAAGATAATTTCAGAACTTCTGAATCAAAAGTCAGGTTCAACTCTGTCAGTTGAATGAACGGAACAGAAAGAAGTTTGACAGAACGCTTCTGTAGTTTTTATTTGAGGATATTCCTTTTTCCACTAGAGGCCCCTTAGCGCTCCGAATGTCTGCTTGCAGTTTCTACAGAAAGAGAGTTTCAGAACTTCTCAATCAAAAGTAACGTTCAACTCTGTGAGTTGAATGCACCGAATAAAAAGAAGTTTGGCAGAATGCTTCTGTGTAGTTTTCATTTTAAGATATTCCTTTTTCCACTGTAAGCCCCTTAGCTCTCCGAATATCCACTTCCGGTTTCTACAGAAAGACAGTTTCAGAACTTCTCAATCAAAAGTAAGGTTCAACTCTGTTAGTTGAATGCACAGAACAGAAAGAAGTTTGGCAGAATGCTTCTGTGTAGTTTTAATTTGAAGAAATTCCTTTTTCCACTATAGGCCCATTAGCGCTCCGTATCTCCGCTTCTAGTTTCTATAGAAAGTGTGTTTCAAAACTCCTGAAATAAAAGTAAGATTCAACTCTGCTAGTTGAATGTGCGGAACAGAAAGAAGTTGGCCAGAATGCTTCTGTGTAGTTTTTATTTGAAGATATTCCTTATTCCAATATAAGCCCCTTAGTGCTCCGAATGTCCGCTTGCAGTTTCTACAGAAAGAGAGTTTCAGAACTTCTCAATCAAAGGTAAGGTTCAACTCTGTTAGTGAAATACACAGAACAGAAAGAAGTTTCGCAGAATGCTTATGTGTAGTTTTTATTTGAAGATATTCCTTTTTCCACTATAAGCAGCTCAGTGCTATGAATGTCCGCTTGCAGTTTCTATAGAGAGTTTCAGAACTTCTCAATCAAAAGTAAGGTTCAAATCTGTTAGTAGAATGCACAGAACAGAAAGAAGTTTGGCAGAATGCTTCTGTGTAGTATTTATTTGAAGATATTCCTTTTTCCACTTGTTGGCCCATTAGCGCTCCGAATATCCGCTTACAGTTTCTACAGAAAGAGAGTTTGTGAACTTCTCATCCAAAAGTTAGGTTCAACTCTTTTAGATGAATGCATAGAACCGAAAGAAGTTTGGCAGAATGCTTCTGTGTAGTTTTTATTTGAAGATATTCCTTTTTCCACTATAGGCCCCTTAGCGCTGCGATTATCCGCTTCCAGTTTCTACAGAAAGT
Organism: Hylobates moloch; assembly: GCF_009828535.3. NCBI lineage: Eukaryota > Metazoa > Chordata > Mammalia > Primates > Hylobatidae > Hylobates > Hylobates moloch. Next base: position 1,534 of record NW_026657387.1, on the reverse strand, counting down.
GTGTTTCAAACCTCCTCAATCCAAAGTAAGGTTCAACTCTGCTATTTGAATGCACAGAATATAATGAAGTTTGGCAGAATGCTTCTATGTAGTTTTTATTTGAACATATTCCTTTTTTCACTATAGGCCCCTTAGAGCTGCGAATGTCCGCTTCCAGTTCCTACAGAAAGAGAGTTTCAGAACTTCTCAATCAAAGGTAAGGTTCAACTCTGTTAGTGAAATACACAGAACAGAAAGAAGTTTCGCAGAATGCTTTTGTGTAGTTTTTATTTGAAGATATTCCTTTTTCCACTGTATGCCAAATAGCGCTCCGAATATCCGCTTGCAGTTTCTACAGACAGAGAGTTTGAGTACTTCTCAATCAAAAGTAAGGTTCAACTCTGCTAGTTGAATGCACAGAAGATAAAGAAGTTTGGCAGAATTCTTCTGTGTAGTTTTAATTTGAGGATATTCCTTTTTGCACTGTAGGCCCATTAGAGCTGCGAATGTCCGCTTCCAGTTTCTACAGAAAGTGTGTTTCAAAACTCCTCAATCAATAGTAAGGTTCAACTCGGTTAGTGGACTGCACAGAACAGAAAGAAGTTTGGCAGAATGCCTTTGTGTAGTTTTTACTTGAAGATATTCCTTTTACCACTACAGGACACGTAGCGCTCCGAATTTCCGCTTGCAGTTTCTACAGAAAGATAATTTCAGAACTTCTGAATCAAAAGTAAGGTTCAACTCTGTTAGTTGAATGAACAGAAGAGAAAGAAGTTTGACAGAATTCTTCTGTAGTTTTTATTTGAGGATAAGGCATTTTCCACTATAGGCCCCTTTGCGCTCCAAATGTCCGCTTGCAGTTTCTACAGAAAGAGAGTTTCAGAACTTCTCAATCAAAAGTAACGTTCAACTCTGTGAGTTGAATGCACAGAATAAAAAGAGGTTTGGCACAATGCTTCTGTGTAGTATTCATTTTAAGATATTCCTTTTTCCACTGTAAGCCCCTTAGCTCTCCGAATGTCCAATTCCAGTTTCTACAGAAAGAGAGTTTCAGAACTTCTCAATCAAAAGTAAGGTTCAACAATGCTAGTTGAATGCACAGAACAAAAAGAAGTTTGGCAGAATGCTTCTGTGTAGGTTTAATTTGAAGAAATTCCTTTTTCCACTATAGGCACATTAGCGCTCCATATCTCCTCTTCTAGTTCCTATACAAAGTGTGTTTCAAAACTCCTGAAGCAAAAGTAAGATTCAACTCTGCTAGTTGAATGTACGGACCAGAAAGAAGTTTGCCAGAATGCTTCTGTGTAGTTTTTATTTGAAGATATTCCTTATTCCAATATAGGCCCCTCAGTGCTCCGTATGTGCGCTTGCAGTTTCTCCAGAAAGAGAGTTTCAGAACTTCTCAATCAAAGGTAAGGTTCAACTCTGTTAGTGAAATACAGAGAACAGAAAGAAGTTTCGCAGAATGCTTACGTGTAGTTTTTATTTGAAGATATTCCTTTTTCCACTATAAGCCCCTCAGCGCTATGAATGTCCGCTTGTAGTTTCTATGGAA
>NW_026657386.1:0-4921 GCF_009828535.3 Hylobates moloch | reverse complement strand
CTATGGAATATAGTGTCCAGTGTGGAATTGTTAGTTTAATTTATAGCTACTTGTGGCAATAGTGAACAGTTTCAAGAGATAAATACATAGCTGAAAAAAAGGGAGAAAAACGTAATTGTGCTCATTTTAATTTCTTTCTGAGTTTGATAACTAAAAGGACTTGCATTCCTCAGGTAAAAACTTTTTTTTTCTTTTCAATTCTCAAGACCTAGATTTAGAATTTGGAGCTGCAAATTCAGGTCCTGCATGGGTAAAAGTAGCAGCAGGTGTTACCTGAACATTTGTGGGCATTTTAGCATGAGCAGGGAGGGAGAAGTGGAGATTCTCATGTCTACAGGTCTATCAATGCACATATTTTACTCTGATTGGGTTTCTGTGCCCCCATGGTCACTGAATCAGTTTCAGGTCTGAAGACACAGTCACTGAAAGAGGTACAGTGGATATCTGACCTATAAAGTTTCTAGAAATCTGTTCTAGCCTCTCTAAAAGTGACAGTAGAGGATGACAGATACCAAATAGGCAGAGACACAATTCCACCTGCATATTTAGGGGACAGCATGCACTTCACAGCACAATTGTGAATTGACTGGAAGCCTGAGTGGAAAAGGCCCATCTAGAGTAAAGCTTAGTTGGCACCTTATGTGTTTATATTATGTCTGGTAATTCTAGACAAGGTTTGGAAAATACAATCAGAAGCAAAATTTTCTTCAGCCCCAGAGGAACTAAATAATAACAGAACATAAAGAAAACTGTTTTATTACACAATTACATGTGAATTTGACATGTATTACAGTAAATTTGCTCAGGAGATTGCAAAGACAGAAAGACGGTGACCATAATTCATCTACAAGTAGAATTTACAGCACCATGTCATACATAGTTCATCTTAAATTCACCTGGTAGTTGGGAAGGCCATCCCTGTATGCTAACTGGTTATAATCAATGACAAAATAAACTAGTCACGTCTTCATGACTGGAGGTAGTTTTGCAACTTGAACCCCGGTGCCTGCTGAAGGTATGATTTGACTCTTCTACAAAAATTGTTGATTCGGGTGCTATTTGGCTATTTACATTTTAAAGCAATAGCTCTCTACTTCCTGAGCACTGGGCTAGAAAACTCCTGCTTTCCCTCTCCTGGTGGCTAGTGCACTCTCTTGACCCCTACCATCTGCCAGAGGCACAGCCCCACAGCACAGGGCTCACAGCTGAAAACTCAACATCTTAGGTGAACCCCAATTTCCACAGCAGCCCTCCAGTGCCACATCAGACAGTGAAGCCTGAGCAGCAGGAGGAGAGGCTGCAGGCCCCCTGGGTAGAATTGCACCTTCACAATAATAGAAAAGGGAGGAGTGTTTCAGCCTCGGTTTTTATTTATAATCGTGACATGAAAAAAATACTGCTGGATTTTAGCATGAGTCCACATAGAGATAGCTTTGAGAGTTCTCACTGTGACAGCCCATGTCTTTCACAGACACCACGGGATACTAATAGGGCTTCTGAAACAGACACACAACGCATTAGAGAGAAAAACAGCTCTCATTCTGAGAAAGATTATATTCAGAGAAAAAAGTTAAAGTGTCTTAAGAAAAAACTGAGATCAGATGTAAGATTGATCAAGTCAGCCAGAAAATATTTCCCTAAGAATTTCTCTCCAAACACCAAAAAGTGCATAGCTACTCTCAGCAAGAGAAACATGAGCATTATTGAATAAAGGGGGCATATTCTCAGCACAATTTTCTTTTTTTTTTTTTTTTTTTGAGATGGAGTTTCATTCTTGTTGCCCAGGCTGGAGTGCAATGGCATGATCTTGGCTCACTGCAACCTCTGCCTCCTGGGCTCAAGCAATTCTCCTGTCTCAGCCTCTCAAATAGCTGGGACTATAGGCACGTGTCACCACACCTGGCTAATTTTGTGTTTTTGGTAGAAATGAGGTTTCACCATGTTGTCCAGGCTGGTCTCAAACTCCTGACCTCAGGTGATCCACCCACCTTGGCCTCCCAAAGTGTTGAGATTACAGGCATGAGTCACAGCGCCCAGCTCTGAGCAGAATTTTAAAAGATTTATCTTCCATCTCTGCTGCTCTCTTATTTCCTAACCGTTGAATGTGAGATCTACATTGGAATATATCTGACAACTTCCACCAGCACTTTTTAATAAAAAATTGAAATCTGACTGCGTTAATATAGTAGAATATATTAGAGCTTGCAACATAGCTAACTGGAGAGCTATTACAGTTTTTGGGTAGCCATATCACCTGTCTTTATTTGTCCTGTAATAGCAGCATACTAATTTGGTAAAATATAAGACACTAAAATTATGCCTACCTATAATTATTCCTATTGGATAAATTAATAAGCATGTCAGACTAGTATCTACTGTAATAATTTAATGGTAAAATTTTGGGGATAGCAGATATAAATATATAAGTATGAATAATTTTATGTACTAGTCATAATGTATGTAAGATTTTTAAAAATTATCTGAACTATAATTCAGTGGAAACACTATATTTCAAAAGCATGAATAACAACATTAAAATAACGAAGGAATTCAATCAAAGTAAATATTGTGACCTTAAATTCATATTATTGTAGAAAATACTGTTTAATTTACATGAATGCAGGCTGTCTACAAACACTACACATAACTATACTAATTGTACTGAAGTAACCCAAGTACAACAGACTCCACTGTTCAGTTTATACACTGAACTCTTCTGGCTTTTGCAGTGTAAGTATGTCAGCCTGCAAACCTTGGATGATCAGGTTTCTGCCAAAGAACTTACTCTGTGTCTACTTTAAAGACTAAAGATGAAAAAATATATAATCTTTTGCCAAGAAAAAAGGAAAGCAATGAATCTCAGGTCCCAGATAAAGACAATTCTGAGTCAAAAAGAATGACAAAAGTTTTGTTTCATTGCTAATATGATTTACATATATTTCAAAAAGCAGAAGAAATATATACATATAATCTAAACCTTTTATAAAAATCAGCAAGTTATCCTCCCTTATTTTCACATATGAGAATAAAGCCTCTTATTTCTAATCTATATTTTCTCTTACAACAGCCAGGTCTCTGGACAAGTTCTTGAACTCTGGGACATCTGAATTTTGCACACTGTGTGCACTTGAAAGAATGTTTATGGGGGGAAAAGCAGAAGAGAGAAAGGTGTTATAAAAAAAATCCATGGGTTCACATGAATAAAGCAAGTTCTTAGAGACCTATGAAGAGACTCAGAATCTGACACAGTAATAATCGGAGACTACATCTCAGAGGCACTAATGGAGAGATCATTGAAGAAAATTAACAACAATATTAGGACCTGAACTCAACACCTGACCAAATAAATAGTCCTAATAAAAATCTACAGAACTTTTCATCTAAAAAACCCCATAACATACATTCTTCTCATCACCACATGGCACATACTCTAAAATTGACCACACAATCAGAAACAAAACAATTCTCAGCAAATTCAAAAATCACAAAATGATACAAGGCACACATACTGTTTACAGCTTAAGAAAAATATGGTTCAATACCAATAAAACAACTGGAAACTATACAATTAAATAAAAATTAAATGGCCTACACTTGAATAACTTTTTGGTAAATAATGAAATTAAGGCAGAAACCAAGAAGTGTTTTGAAACAAATAAGAACAAAAATACAACACACCAGAATCTCTGCAATACACCTAAGGCAATGTTAAAAGAAAAATCTATACCATTAAATCCTCAGATCAAAAAGTTAGAAAGATCTCAGTTTAACAACCTGACATCATAAATAAAAGACTGAGAGCAACAAAAGCAAATCAGCCCCTAAGCTAGCAAAAGACAAGAAATAACCAAAATCAGATCTGAACAGAAGGAGATTTAGACATGAAAAACTACAAAATATCAAGAAATCCAGGCATTAAATCTATTAAAAGGGTAAATAAACTATGAGCTAGATTAATGAAGATACAAATAAACACAATTAGAAATGACAAAAAGAGACATTACCACTGACCCCACAAAAATATACTGAAGTCTGCTATGCATATAAAAAAAAAAATCTAGAAGAAATGAAAAAATTCTTGAATACATCCTCCCAAAACTCAACACACACACACACACAAAATCAAAGCACATACACAAAATTAAATAAATAGATAAGCTCAAAAATTTGAATTAGTAATAAATAGCCTACCAGCCAAATGAAGCTCAGGACCAGACATATTCACAGCTGAATTCTACCAGATGTACAAATAGAAGCTGATATTATTTCTACTAGAGCACTTTCAAAAGATTAAAAAGACGAAACCCTCCCCAACTCATTATGTAAGAACAGCATCATTCTGATACCAAAACCTAACAGAGATAAAACAGAAAAAGGCAACTTCAGGCCAATATCCTTGAAAATTGATGCAAAAATCAACAAACGGCTGGGCCCGGTGGCTCACGCCTGTAATCCCAGCACTTCGGGAGGCCAAGGTGGGCTGATTCCCTGAGGTCAAGAGGTCAAGACCAGCCTGGCCAACATAATGAAATCCCGTGTCTTCTAAAAACACGAAAAAATTAGCTTGGCATGGTAGCACACACCTGTAATCCCAGCTACTCGAGAGGCTGAGGCAGGAGAATCAATTGAACCTGGGAGTCAGAGGTTGCAGTGAACCAAGATTGCACCACTGCACTCCAGCCTGGATGACACAGCGAGACTCCAACTCAAAAAAAAAAAAAGAAATCTTCAACAAACTACTAGCAAACCAAATCCAGCAGCATATCAAAAACCTAACCCACTATGATCAACTGTGGTTTATTTTGGGGATTCAACAAGGTTTGTTCAACATACACAAATCAATAAATGTGATTCATCACATAAACAGAATTAAAGACAGAAACCACAAGATTATCTCAATAGGTGCATAAAAAGCTTTCAA
>NW_026657385.1:0-4924 GCF_009828535.3 Hylobates moloch | reverse complement strand
CCACAAGGTGGGAGGCTTGTCCCTTTCTTACAGTGATTTTCATAAGTAATTCAATGTTTTATGCTAATTTTAGTCTAAATCACACAAATTGGGGGAGGTTTATTGTGGAAGGAAAAGGAATGGGGAAGAAGTTGAATGGATAGAATAAGGGTAATTTATGTAGCTCTTACTTTTGACATTTTTAGATACTATCAGCCAATTAATGAATGTTCCCCTGTATTAGACAAAGTCAGATTAAGAGATTGGCTAGTGTCTGTTCTCAACAAGTTGATAAGTGAATTTATGGGAAAGTAGTGGTGGAAATGAAAGCACCAGAGACATTTTTTCCTTCCCATTTTCCTCTAAAATGCCAGTTAATAGGCCAAGTTGACAGCTGCATGTGTCACAAAAGGTGGAAAATGAGCACATTCCAGAATTTGCAAGATGGTTCTATAAACTCTGCAGTGGGAAAGGATTAAGAAGTGTGACTAGAGGCTGAACCTAGATCTTCTGCCTAAATCTATCCTGTTAATTGATGTTAATCTGGGAGAGTCTGCTCTGAAAAGCAGAAGCACATTGACTTGAATGGGTAGCAGCAAGAATCTAAGTTCTTGTTTTAGATACATAGAACTGAGTCCTCAACCTTATAGAATAGGGATAGGAGAGCAAAGACAACAAAAAGCCCTTTATATTAAATATACTTGTCTTTGTATAACTGTGTCTTAGAATTCTGTAGTTAACATTAATCCACTGGGTAGCTTAGAGGGCAAAAGGGTGTGTGGCTCAGTAATTTCATACTTGACTGAGTTGTCATTCAGCAAGATAGGCAACGAATAGATCAGTAGTCTTGGAATATAAATCGTTCTGCAGGTCTCTTAGAATCTTGTTTGCAGTTACTCTGTAGAGGAAATGAATTAAAATAGAATTCAAGAATGGAGAAGTGCTACAAATTGTCAGTGTTTAAAAATTGTAACTAATTAGTGACAAAAATAAATAAAAGCACTAGCAGTAATGTGAAATGGGTTGATGTTAAGCAAATTTTGTGGTAACTATGGGATAAAAAAGAATGAAAAGGACAAGAAACAAGATTTTGAAAGATTTATGTACCTGTATGTGTACACATGCATGAATATTGTATATGATGGACCAGAAGAGCCTAGCTTAAGCAAATGGGCAAGTGTCTTACTATAATTTATGATTTTGATAGAGGTTTTGGGAGTATTTATTTATAAAAATCTTTTAAGTTTACCACTTTCAGAATTAAGAGCAGGATATTTATCTGACATGTCATTGTAAAAGATAAAAGAATGTGTAGCACAGTCTGGGTAACACAAATCAATATTTTTTTAAAATCCTGGAAGAATAGAAACCACACTAGAAATCTAACTGATCAAAACAGTTGTGCCAATAAATGATTCTACCAATAAATTTATGAAATCCCCTACTAAGGAGATATTTTTTAGAAAGGAAATTTTATTAAAAAAATAAATCCATAAGTTTGATACATAAAAGAGATAAACATAAAGCATAATGGGCAGAAGCTACATACAAAGCTTTGGCTCAGATATGTCAACCAAATATGAATGAAAAGAGAGGTTTGGCAATATTAACAATAAAATAACATTTATTGTAAATGAATTATGGCATAAGGATAATTTTCGTACAGATAATTGACACATTTACTAGTGAAGAGATTAACTATCAATTATCATAACAACAAAGTGCATGAGACAAAAATAGAACTACAAGTAGAACTCTGCAGGCACATGGTTTGGGGGAGATTTTCACAGGTTAAGTAGACAGGAACATGAACCATATGAATAGAATAATTAAAGTCAGAATTTAAGTGTCAGTGGTGAAGGATATACAAAAATTGATTCTATATCAGGTGAAAAAATAATTCAAATTTAAAAGAAAGAAAATGTCACAGGTTTCATGTGTTCATCACTCAGTCATTATCTCCGGTTTTAACCATTTAAGAATAGACCCAAGTCACCAATGTGGAGAGCAAAGCTTCAGCTGTATTATTGAGGCCCCAGGGAGCATCACTGCGAAAGAACAAGGCTCCCTTCTAAAGTTAGGTTGGAGAATGCCTGGGAAGTCAGTCCACAGTGGTTGCCTCCTATTGTTTCCTTCCACGTGTAAACCTTGGACCTGCCTGCAGGTCCTGAATTGGATTTGCAAATCTGCATGGCAGGTTGCAGCCTGCCTAGCAAAACTGGGTGTTGATAAATGAAAAGTTTATGATAAGGGTATCCTGACTTAACATCTGGTAGTAAGGCTCTGTGTGCCGTTCTGGGTGTGCTGAAACACAGGAAGCCAGGAGAAGGACTGACTCTTTTTAGGGATACACAGAGTAGGCAGCAAGGCAGAGCCTGCTTTTTTTTTGAGGCGTAGGAACTCTACCAGTGGATGTCGGCCTTTCACCTTGTCTTCATTTCTGGAGGAGTGATTAAAGAGTCACCTGCGAACAAAGATAGTTTTATTTCTTCTTTTCTAATCAGTATACTTTTTATTTCCTTTTCTTCTGTGATTGCATTAGGTTGAGCTTTCAGTATGGTGTGGAAAAAAACTGGGGATATCCTTTTTTTTTTTTTTTTCTGAGCAGGCATCTTTCAAGATGCTGGTACTTTGAAAATTCTCATCTCAGATCTTAGATTAAATTATATTGTTCTCTAAAGAGAAGATATTTCTTAGGTCCTTTATCCAGGCAATGCAGATGCTATATATAGGACCCTTAGTTGTTGATTGACTGTCCTCCTGTGACTGGAGACCATGGTGGTAACTGGTTTCTCTGTGGGCTGATGCGAGTTAAGTCAGTGTGTGTATGTTTACCATTAATCTAGGATAATAAAAAACTTGTTTTGGCAGGTTATGGCTCAAGAGTTTCTTTCATTTGTGAGCAACTGTCACTTATAGCAGTGAGTAGCTGAAATAAAGCTTCATTGTTGGCATAGTTGTGACAGGCAGCTGGAGCTTGCATTTTCTTGTCCCTAATTTTATCTTGTTTTACATGTGTAAAATTAAGAAAGAAAGCTATAGCATGTATTACAATTCATATTAGTGTAGACCTGAACATGGGCTTTGGAGCCAGACCGCTTAGATTTAAATCCCCACCTTACTTCTTCCCTGCGTGATATCTCTGTGCTTCATTACCCTTTTCTGTAAAATGGGGAAATTTTGCAGGATAGTGGATTAAGTTTAGTAATACACTTGCAAAGAAGTTTGAACAGTACCTGTCACAGAAATGTTCAAATATTAGCTATGCTAATCGTTGTTATTAATAACATGAACATTTGGTCTTCTTTCAGAATTGAGCACTTCACCAGAATCTACAGTCAAAAAATTGGCATCAAAAAGGAAGTTCTTATAAAAACCTGTAGGGAGATTACTATATAAATATGAAGGCTAAAAAGATCATGAAGGGTGATCAGGTAATGTGGTATATGCCCCTTTTGATTGTTGGTCATATTCTTGCCCTATGAAAACCTATACTGTAATAGCTTTAATAAATGTAATTCAGCTTTAATTTATGCAGGTGAGTTCATGAGGGATTTTTTACTGTATATAATTGGGAAAGGCTTACAAGTCTCATATACAGGTATTGTTCATACAGAGTTCTTAGTTCTTTTAACATAGAGAACAAAGAACTGCTTTTTCTTTTCTTTCTTTTCTTTTTTTTTTCAGAAGACCTAAAATCTTAGATCTTGGGCACTTGAAGACACACATTTTGTGCCATGCGTTTGTTTGTCTCTGTCACCATAAAGAGATGTCTCTTCTAGACATCCCTGTATGGTTCACACTGTCCTTCTAGTCTCAGCTGAGGCCTTATCTCACTGCATCCTGGTCATCGTGCAGTGTAGATCGGGAGAGGTGGGTGCTCCCTGAAACCCCTTCTAGAGATAGAGGTGGTGTAGGAATGCTGTCATATACCCTCAAAGGATATTTTTCTTGGAGCTTTATTTTTTAACGTAAAAACCAGGATTTCACAAATGTATTCTCATTGAAAATCGTAATATACATTGTTTTTGAGGAAGTACTCACAAGTATAAAGCCACAGCAAACAAAACAATCGAAGCCAGCACTGCTAGTAGATGTTCGTAATTTCTTTCATTCTTTTTACATAGATATGTACGTCCCTTAGTTGAGATTATGCTGTTTATACAATGTAGCTGCCTTTTTGCTTCTGTCATATCCTGAACATCTTCCCTTGCCATTCATTAAAAGCTTTTTTATAAACAATATATTTTAAAGGGAGTGGATATAGCTAAGTGGGAAAGAGCATTCCTTGAGAGTTGACTCTGTGTTTGAATTTTGGCCCCACCACTTACTGGCTGTATGACTTTTATCTCAGCTATTTCATCTGTAAAATTGAGATAATAGCACTTATCTCATAGGATAGTTATGATGATTATGTGAAATAATTCAGTAAGCACCCTGTTATTTTATTTTGTGAGAGCACTATCATTTATGAATCATTCTCAAGATTGGAAATAGTTTTTTTCAAATGCTTTGATATTGTAAGTAGAGTTATGATAGACATCTTTGTGCATAAGTTTTATGTCTTCATGATGCTTTTTCTTAAAACTGAGCATTCTAAGCCAATGACTTTTAACTTCTTAATACTGTTGGCAGTAATTCTTCAGAAAGGAGATATCAATTTATTAATATATCCCACCTCATGTATATGGGAGAGTATACCCCTCAAGGTGCTCCTGCTGTTAACATTTTGCATAGTTTGGTAAGAGAAATGATGGGGTTTTTTGGGTTTTCAAAATTTTCCTATCCTTGCGAACTTTTAGAAATATGTTTAAGAATGCTTTATGTTTCTTCTAATGTAATTTTAGACTGAAGTCCATGGAAAGAGCCTGCATGTGCAGAGTGAAGTTTTAGCTCTTGGCTTGTGTGCTGTGTGTGTATTTGTTTGATGGCAGTCATGGTAATA
>NW_026657384.1:0-4924 GCF_009828535.3 Hylobates moloch | reverse complement strand
CATTACTATATTCTTCAAAACACTGTTATTGATTTATTCTTGATGCATAAGGCAACATCATCTCAAGAACATTTAATACATGGTTATCTTTTTGAGGATGTGAAGATGGTATGCAAGGTTTCTATTTCTTTTTTTTTTTTTTTTTTAACCAAAAATAGTGTCTAAAGTGAAACTTGAATTTATGAAGGTCATTTTCCTTTAATACATAAAAAGAAACATGACATTACAACTATAACACTAGAACGGATTTAGGAGACTCAGCACTAGTCCTTATTTTGCAACTGAAAGCAAGTTATTTAACCTTTCTGGACCTCAATTAACCTGTAACCATGCACAAGTCTAGTCTCCTTAGGAAAAAAAGAAGCAAATCATCTAAAATGTTTTGTTTCTATGGGCTGCGCCAATGGGCAAAGTGTCATTACTGAGTTCAACATCCCAGATAGTTTAGGATCAATTTATCATATAGAACATAAAAAAAAAAAAGTCACGGACACATTAATCATCTAATTAGGTCCTTCAAATAAATTGGTATATTGTGCCATACAACTTTCAGATTTTAATTTAGAAACAAAAGTTATAATCAATATCTAAAACAAAAATGTTTCAGGCATGATTCTCATAAAACTGCAGAGTGGTCTTATCTGTTACCTCTTTTCTTTCCAAAGATGTGACACAATGTAACTTGATCTGGACGGCAGCCATAAAAAGAAAATCAAACAAACAAAAAACAGAAACAAACTGAAAAGAAGAATATATAATAATAATTCAGGTATGTAGATCAGCCAATTTATCCTTCCATTTAGTTAGGATGCAGGAAATAGCCAGAGAAAGCAAGCTTACATTCTGTCTGCTTACCCTGGAGGGAAAAAACAGACCAGGTGAATTGAGGCATTTCAAAATGCCTCTACATTATCCTAGAGGACAAAGATATTCATTTATTAACACTTTACTTGGGGGAAATTATCTTTATTAAGATGGCATTTACTTAAAAACAATTTGCCATTCATTTTGCCTGGTTGCTACAAAAGTATAAATTAAAGCTTTTTTGAAAAATCCCTTAAAATAATTGCTACATGATTGGGAACTAATCTCCTGGATAAATACCAATTAACTAGATAATAGACCTAGTTTTAACCTAGGATGAGTTCCATACTCTGATAATTACCTACATATAAAGTAATATCACTGAATTGCAGAAATAATTTGCTATTAGAAATAATTATCTTGTGACCCAAGATCATCAGACACTTTTGGAAATCTGAGTGTAAAGAGAAAAATTTATGCAATAAATACAACATATGTAGAAACTGTATAATTATTTAGGAATCAACTAAATGTACCTTAGATAGTTAAGAAACTATGTGGTAGAAAGCTGAATTTTAAATCCCTTAATTGTTTTGGGTAAATAAGGATATCCTAATGGGTAAAACTAGAATTATTAAAGATCATCAGAATGGTCACATGTTTATTATTAAGAACAATTCCAGGAAGAGCTAGGTAGAATTTTTAAATGATATTGGAATGTCAAATTTTAGTTACTGCAATTATTTGAATTATATACCATTCACTCTCTCAACAAACATTTATTGGTTACTTATTGTATCCACAGTATTTACTACAATGGAATCTAAATAAAATATAAAGAAGTGTAATAATAGGCTGCCTTCGTTGTGACTGGCAATGAGAAATTTTATGTGAGTGGCGTGAAGGCATACAATAAAATGATTGTAACGTAATTTACTGGCTGAAGTGGAATAATAATTATTGGGAAGGTAGACATAAAATTAGTGGAGAATGAGAATAATACCGAATGCCATAGGAAGCACTTGGGTTTTATTTTGGAGGCATCTGGCCTTATGGGAATTCGCATGTCTGGAGAGACAGCAAAAAGCATCATTTTAGATACATTCATTTTAGGTAAATCGATTAGAAAGGAGGGCAGTTCTCTCCACAGTGAGGTATATGGCTCAGGTTATGGACTTGGCAATTCAAATGATCATGAAATGACTGAAATGATGGCACCTGCCCAATAATACAATCTAATTATAATAAATAAGGAGAAGAAAGTAAAAGAAAGGTTCACAGAACTGGAGATGTCAGGTGGTAAATTCTGTTTTGAAGAGGAAAACAGGAAGGTAATTTTATATTTGTTAGGTTTGAGATAATGTTGATTACGGAATTTTTCCCTGTCAATGATATATGACTACCGTCTCCATCACTACCTCCGCCATCATCATCAACTCTACTATCTTTACCTTTCCACCATCACTTCTACCCCTCCTACCCATCACAATCTTTCTCCATCTTCATCATCTCTATGGTCTCCAACACCAAACAAGAATCATAACCATTGCATTTATTGAATGTTTACCACCTTAAAGGCAATGTATTAAATGCTTATTTAATCCTCACGACTGGTGTTTTATAAAGTGAGAATACTGGAATCTAAGGCACAGATAACAAGTAATTTGCCTGCACTCATAAGGTGGTAATTAAAACGGGTAGGTTTCACAAATACCACAGGTTCTCACCTATAAGTGGGAGCTAAACATTGAGTACACATGGACACAAAGAAGGGAATAATAGACACTGAGGCCTATTTGAGAGTGGAAGGCGGGAGGCAGGTGAGGATGAAAAAACTACCTATCAGATATTATGCTGATTACCTGAGAGACAAAATTATCTGTACACCAAACAGCCACAACACGCAATTTACCCATGTAACAAACCTGCACATTTACCCCTTGAACCTAAAATAAAAGCTGAGAAAAAAAAAAAAAAAAGGCAGCATTCAAACCTGAGTAATTCTGATTCCAAAAGCAATGGTTTTTTCAATATTTGCTACTTCTCTAGAAACATAGGCAATGAATTATAACTAAAATATGTGTGCAATGTATAAGTAGGTATGGTTAATTGGAAGGAACAAATGTTTGCATTTGATAAAAATGAACATTGAGGCAGTGGCTGGATGCACAAGAGGAAATAGCTTTAAAGATATAAAGTTTTAATTTGAGGGAGAATGTCACATCTGGAGCTACATGATTTGGGAGTCACTCACTTAGAGCCAGGCTCGAATAAATGAGAGGAGACAATCAAGATAAAGACAATGAGAGGAGACAATCCAGATAAAGAAGTCGAAAGGCCAGGCATGGTGGCTCACGCCTGTAATCCCAGCACTTTGGGAGGCTGAAGTGGGTGGATCACGAGGTCAGGAGGTCAAGACCAGCCTCGCCAAGATGATGAAACCCTGTCTCTACTAAAAAATACAAAAAAATTAGCTGGATGCGGTGGCGGGCGCCTGTAATTCCAGCTACACGGGAGGCTGAGGCAGAGAATTGCTTGAACCCAGGAGATGGAAGTTGCAGTAAGCTGAGATAGCGCCACTGCACTCCAGCCTGGGGGACAGAGCAAGACACTGTCTCAAAAAAAAAGAAGTCAGAAAGGCAAAGAGATGGATCTGTGTGATACTCCCATAGGAATAAGGCAGAAGGAATACAACAAGTCAGGTAAAGAGTCGTGGGTGACAAATGGTAGTGTGCCACAGAAGCTGGAAGAGGACATCATTTAAATAAAACACAATTCAACAGACGGTCAAGACCTCAATATTCAGTGAAATACTAGTGGGCTTCAGATGATACAAAAACGGGGCACTAGCTAATATAAAGCTTATAGTTATATTTGCATGATGCCTCTTTAATCATTACAATACTTTAACAAGATTCCACCCTGTAAACAATTATCAATTAATGAATTTGTTCCTAAATGTTTGCCTTTTTGCTATCTTCGTTCAGCCTAAATTTATCAATCAAGTGTCTTATATAGAGTGTTCAGATAATTTTGCTGTCCAAATCAGGACACACTTGAGAGTGAAAGTTGATGCTATATATAATTATGCTGGGACAACAGGTGTAACTGGGAGGGCTTCAGGTAAATCAATAGGATTACCTTAGTCATATATTTATGAAAAAGACATTTTACTATACAGTCCAGGTTTTGTAGCTACCTCAGTTCTAATCCTGTCTCAGGTACTCTGTAGCTGTGCATAATTTTATAAAGTAATTATAGCCATACCTATTTAGGGAGGTGATTGGGAAAAATACATGCGATGCCAACAAAGCATTGAATCTACTACTGAGCACATAATAAATCCTCAATTTATGTTAGCTTTTATTTGAAGAATCTTTCTTTATGTGCCCAATGGGACTTCTCATTTAGGCACTTCAAAAAATTGCAGAAAACTTATGACACAAACAAATTTTGGAGACAAGGTATTTCACCACTAGCCACTCTTTCCTGAAAACAAAAAGAAGTCAGAACACACTGTTGTTTTTTTTTTTTTTTTTTTTTTTTTTCAACACAATCCATTCTCCAAACAGGAGCCAATAATAAGCTTTTGAAGACAGAGATTGACATGAATCAGCTTGCTTTGTTAATTTCTGTATTAGGGAAGTTCTGAAGACATTAAAAGTGTTAGGCAACTAGGTGTCCCTATTACTCTGTTTGGAGAACTGTTGGAGGGTTGTTGGAATGTTGCAAAGTATCCATAAATCTGTATGTCCACTAAGTGTTGTCTATAAACACATGTTTAATGTGACAACAAACAAGTTAATGTACATCTTACAAGGAATACTAAAAAAAATTCATCAAAAGCTTCATGGATTTGTGCTATTATGCTTTTTTACTCCATCAATTTTTCTTAGACTTTCTGTTACCATCTTGAGTGCTTGGAAGTTCCTGAAAGTTGTTGCCCCAAAAAGAATGCTAATATTCATAGAGTTTCAGAGCCATTTGACTGCAGCAAGGGTCAACAAACTTTTTCTGTGACAGGATAGATAATAAATATTTTAGGCTTTGTGGACGATACAGTTTGTGTTACAACTATTCAAACTCTGCCCTTGTAATGTGAAAGTAATCATAAATGAGA
>NW_026657383.1:0-4925 GCF_009828535.3 Hylobates moloch | reverse complement strand
GAAATATGAGGGTGTTTAACTGTGGGGTACAGCCCCAGACCTCGTCAGGAGTATTAAATAATATATGCTATATGAATTGTATATAGTTTCTGAAATCCATAGAATTCTGAATATGATAAATTCATCTGATCCTAGGAGTTTTGGAGCTTGTGGAGCTATGCAAGTACCAGTACTGAATAGGAGATGAATAAAGAATTGCAGTGTTCTTGACTTGCAAGAGTCTTTTCCAATGTATTTTAATGTTAAGGGTCTATAATTCTGAAATTTCTTGCCTGATTTTTTGTTGTTATAAGGATAGAAGAATCCCATTTTTGGGCAGAGGTTCTGTAATTCAGGGTCAGCATTTCAACTAACAGATTGTTCCACATACACATATTTTTTCCTATAGGGGAGTTCTGATTCCCAGGAACACCCTGAGGGCAACTGAAGCTGAGACATTTCTAAGAAATTCTTTTGCTTTATGTGGGGTGTGGGGTAAGGGTGTCTTGACTGGCCTTACAAACTAGCCTGAGGCATGAGTTTAAAAGTGCACCTTTAAGGCAACAGATTGTACAAATGTGAAAAACGATACCAGCAACAGTTTAGTGTGAGTGTCCACAGGATGACCTTTCTACTGGAAAATGAAGAATGATGCAGGAAGATGAAAATGTTTTCCAAACCCCTTGGCTATCAGCAAATGTTTGCCAAGAAAACACTTCCATAATTCTCTGGAGTTTCTAAGTGATTAGAAAGCACACAGGCAGGGATCCAACTGACTCTTACCCTGGGAGGTTTTACTATTCTTACAATCATTAAACAACATTTATAACAAGTCTTTCTATTTCTATCCTTTTATAGAAAACATTTGCTTAGAAAAAACAATACTAAAATTTATATGGAACTACAAAAGACCCAGAATAGCTAAAGGTATCCTAAGCACAAAGAACAAAACTGGAGGAATTACATTACCTTACTTCAAATTATACTATGGAGCCATAGTAACCAAAACAGCATGGTACTGGCATAAAAACAGACACACAGACTAATGGAACTGAATAGAGAACCCAGAAACAAATCCACACATCTACGGTGAGTTCATTTTTTACAAAGGTGCCAAGAATATCCACTGGAGAAAAGACAGTCTCTTTAATAAGTGGTGCTGGAAAAACTGGATATCCATATGCACAAGAATGGAACTAAACCCCTATCTCTCATCATACAAAAAAATCAACTCAAAATAGGTTAAACACTTTTATTTTTGATCCAATGATAGTTTTTCTTACATACCATTTACAATTGGTTTTCCATTAAAAGCTATTAATATATGTGGCTCCCTTCATAATCCTTTTAAACACAGTAGCCCTATGGACTTAACCTGTAAGTTACTATTATCCTTTGTTTTATTTTATTTTATTTACAAAATGGATTAAAGACTGAAATCTAAGATTTCAAATTATAAAACCACTAAAAGAAAACACTGAGGAAACTCTCCAGGACATTGGAGGGAGCAAAGATTTCTTGTGGAGTTTATGGATTTTTTTTTTTTTTTTGGAAACTGAATTCAATTGCACTTATA
This sequence comes from Hylobates moloch, assembly GCF_009828535.3. NCBI lineage: Eukaryota > Metazoa > Chordata > Mammalia > Primates > Hylobatidae > Hylobates > Hylobates moloch. The sequence goes on along the minus strand of NW_026657383.1, from coordinate 3,370 downwards.
GTTCTTTAATATAATTGCAGCAACCAATTGGCATATAATTGTGTTATTCCAAACAAATATTCATTTTTAAATGGCTTTTTGCATGTTTGCTTATTTACTAATCATGCTAGTTTGCATAAATGTGCAAATCCATGAAAACAAATAAAATTATAAAAGTTATGTAAACATTATCCCATACTGGGTATATACCCAAAGGATTATAAATCATGCTACTATAAAGACACAAGCACACGTATGTTTATTGCGGCACTATTCACAATAGCAAAGACTTGGAACCAACCCAAATGTCCATCAATGGTAGACTGGATTAAGAAAATGTGGCACATATACACCATGGAATACTATGCAGCCATAAAAAAGGATGAGTTCATGTCCTTTGTAGTGACATGGATGAAGCTGGAAACCATCATTCTGAGCAAACTATCGCAAGGACAGAAAACCAAACACCGCATGTTCTCACTCATAGGTGGGAACTGAACAATGAGAACACTTGGACGGGGGCAGGGAATATCACACACCGAGGCTTGTCGTGGGGTGGGGGGCTGGGGAAGGGATAGCATTAGGAGAAATACTTAATGTAAATGATGAGTTAATGGGTGCAGCACACCAACACGGCACATGTATACATATGTAACAAACCTGCACGTTGTGCACATGTACCCTAGAACTTAAAGTATAAAAAAAAAAGTTATGTAAACATTGAAAATACAGAAATATTTCAAATAAGTCATTAGATTTGGGGAGCTGGATCCTTTTGGGCTTTTTGGATATGAAAAAACTTCACGGGGATTGGCTATGGGTGACTGAGAAGACTTATCTCTGGTATTGCAGGGGGGCTGTAGGCGTCAGTGTGGGGCCTTTATAGTCACATGGTAGGCAGCTCACAAGTTGACCGTTGCTGGAAAAAATGATGAAACATACAAATGGGCCACAGGAAGCTGAAATGAGGATACAGAAACACAATGGTCTGCACATCTTGGCAATATCTGCTGTGTTGCTGTGTTCCTCATTCTCTCTTGAGATTTTTGGTGTTAGCCACTGTCATTTTTTTACAAAACATTTGAGCCTCACTAATGACACTGTTCTGATCTTTCAGTGAGTCACTGTTATGGTGGTTGAAGTGATTTATGTCATCAGGTGACTGGGGATACAACATCTTGCTCTATACTCCGTGTCTCTAGAGAAACATGTGCATTGGTTAATTAACATTAGCAATTAGATGTTTGCGAATGAATGAATGAAATGAATGGTTGCTAATCCATAGACTGTCAGGTGGACTGAAGGGCACAGAAGTCATACAGATTATGTCAGTGAGGATTATTGGGGACAAATAATGAATGCAGACTTGCTATCTGAAGGAAAAGGGCACCGGGGCCTCACAGAATCAAGACAAAGTGGAAGAACAGCAGGAACTAAGGAAGCAACAAAAAGATTTAAAAAAAAGACCCACAAAACCTAGGAAGTAAAAGTTTCCTAGGTTTTACTGGTCAGGGTAAAGCTGCTGATGGGACCGCTTCTGTCTCTGTTCAATAAGCTCGACCTCAAAGATCACCGGCTCCCTCATCCCCTGAGATTCAGTCCACCTGGCCTATAGGGTAAATGGAATGATGGTGGGAATATGGAAGAAGGATCTGACCTTCACTTTTGAGGTTACTGCTTGAAATTGCTGTCTTGCCAGGACAATGCCTATTTGGGGAGAGGTAATTTTCTATAAGAAAATGGAACTGTCAGAAAAGATGACAGATGTTGGTATCCCAAAATGACCTAGATGATCTGGATGGCAGTGTTTGTATCAAATGTACCACAAGGGAAAATCTGGGGGAGCACCATTAGTATGTCACTTTGATAAAATAGTTCTGTTTCTGTTGAAAGCATTATTGCAAATTAACAAGAAACTAATTTACCATAGAAAAAGAACAGGTAATGGACATGAATAGATCATTTTCAGTAAATGGTACAAATAATAACACGAAAAAATGGTGTTCAGCATTACTGATTATAAAAAAGTTGATTAAAACAAGATATGATTTTGATTCATGACATTTCAGGTTATAAGCAAGGCAATATTTAATACTGGAAGGTATTTTTGCAGCATCACACAGCACCTTAAAAATGTTTTTAAATGCTGATCCAGTATTTCTACTTTTAGGAATCTATCCTAAGGATGTAGAGATCTTGACAAAGATGATGCAACGTAGTGTTCATTCTAGCATGATTTGAAAACTGCGATAAAGTCTGAAAATATTCTAAAACATTTGATAAATGATTATAATATTCTTCAACCACAGAAATGATATCTTAAAGAAAGTTTAATAACAGTAAATAATAGTCAATTTATAAATAGTGAGATAAGGAAGATTCTAAACTCTGTACAGCGTGGTGTTAATTTTATAACAAACCCCTAGGCATAGAAGAAATAAGGAAATATACTAAATGCTAATAGAGAGTGTGTGTGTGGGAGTTATAGGTGATTTTAATTAAAAATGTTTTTCTGTGGTCGCTAAAACATAAATGTAAAAATTTTTTTCTAAAATATAGATGTTAAAATTATAAAAATGAACACATATTGTTTTTATTCTCAGAAGAAAATAGAACAATTAAAAGGATTTCAAATACCACTTTGACAAAAATGTCAAGTGCATATTGAGATGAATGTATAGCTTGATTACTTAGTCACTGTTTCTTGACATCCTTGAAGATATGAAAGATTTGGAAAAAAAATCACAAAATCTCTCAGGAAAATAAAAATAATTACATACAAAATCATACTACTTCTAAAACTTATGTTTGGGAGTCCATAAGCTGAAGTTCATCTCTAAACAACATATGGCATTTCCTATTTTATTCCTCTATCCCAGGGAGGCAGAAATTCAGTTATTGTAAGGGCACTTAGATACTTAGATAATTTTCTTTATTTCTTTCTTTTTTTTTTTTTTTTGAGACAGAGTCTTGCTGTGTCACCAGGCTGGAATGCAGTGGTGCAATCTCAACTCATAGCAAATTCCTCCTCCCAGGTTCAAATGATCCTCCTGCCTCAGCCTCCTGAATAGCTTCGATTACAGGCACCTGCCTCCACCTCCAGCTAATTTTTGTATTTTTAGTAGAGCCGGGGTTTTGCCATGTTGCCCAGACTGGTCTTGAGCTCCTGACCTCAGGTAATCAACACGCCTCGGCCTCCCAAAGTGTTGGGATTACAGGCGTGAGCCACCGCGCTTGGCCTAGATAATTTTATTTCTAATTAGATTTAGTAGAAAGACCTATAGTTGGAGGCAAGTGCCAAATGTTTTCATAGTGACACTTAAGAATTTGGGATGCAATTTTATAGACTGCTGCTTCTCAACCAAAAGCATTATAATTTCTAAAGACAAGC
>NW_026657382.1:0-4926 GCF_009828535.3 Hylobates moloch | reverse complement strand
AAAAAAAAAAAAAAAAGGAAGAATAGAAAGATCAATCATTAGCAGTCTATTACTGAAATGTAAATACCTACACATTGACTTTATTGTTGTTGTTTTTGTTTTTCATTTCGTTTTGTGGCAGGGTCTCATTCTGTCACCCAGGCTGGAGTGCAGTAGCGTGATCTTGGCTCACTGCAACCTCGACCTCCCAGGCTCAAGCGATTCTGGTGCCTCAGCCTCGTAAATAGCTGGGATTAAGGCATGTGCCACCATGCCTAGCTAATTTTTGTATTTTTTGTAGAGACAGAGTTGTGCCATGTTGCCAGGCTGGTCTCGAACTTCTGGACTCAAGTGATCCACCTGCCTTGGCCTCCCAAAATACTGGGATTACGGACATGAGCCACTGCACCCACCCCCTACACATTAACTTTAATAATGATATGGTTTGGCTGTCTCCCCACCGAAATCTCATCTTGAATTGTAGCTCCCATAGTTCCCACATGTTGTGGGAGGGATCAGGTGGGAGATAATTGAATCATGGGGGCAGTTTCCCACATACTATTCTTGTGGTAGTAAATAAGTCACATGAGATCTGAGGGTTTTATAGGGGTTTCCCTTTTTGCTTGGCTCTCATATTTTCTCTTCTCTGCCGCCATGTAAGATGTGCCTTTTATCTTCTGCCATGATTGTGAGGTCTCCCCAGCCACATGGAACTGTGAGCTCATTAAACCTCTTTTTTTTGTAAATTACCCAGTTTTGAGTATGTCTTTTTCAGCAACATGAAAATGTATTAATACAGTAAATTGGTGCCAGTAGAGTTGGGTGCTGCTGTAAAGATACCCAAAACTGTGGAAGCAACTTTGGAACTGGATAACAGGGAGGGGTTGGAACAGTCTGGAGGGCTCAGAAGAAGACAGGAAGATGGGGGAAAGTTTGGAACTTCCTAGACACTTGTTGAATGATTTTGATGAAAATGCTGATAGTGATATGGACAATGAAGTGCAGGTTGAGGTGGAATGAGATGGAGATGGGGAATTTGTTGGGAACTGGAGTAAAGGTGACTCTTGCTATGTTTTAGCAAAGAGACTGGCAGCATTTTGCCCCACCCTAGAGATCTGTGTAACTTTTAACTTCAGAGAGATAATTTAGGGCATCTGGCAGAAGAAACTTCTAAGCAGCAAAGCATTCAAGAAGTGACTTGGGTACTGTTAAAAGCATTAAGTTTTATTCATTCACAAAGATATGATATGGAATTGGAACTTATGTTTAAAGAAGAAGCGGAACATAAAAGCTCAGAAAATTTGCAGCCTGACAATGTCATAAAAAAGAAAAACACATTCTCTGAGGAGAACCTCTAACTGGCTGCAGAAATTTGTATAAGTAAGAAGGGGCCAAATGTTAATCACCAAGACAATGAGGAAAATGTCTCCAGGGCATGTCAGAGGTCGTCATGGCAGCTTCTCTCATCACAGGCCTGGAGGCCTAGGAAGAAAAAATGGTTTCATCAGCTGGACCCAAGGCCTTGCTGCTTTGTGCAGTCTCAGGACTTGGTGCCCTGCATCCCAGCCATGGCTATAAGGGGCCAATGTTGAACTCAAGCTTTTATTTCAGAGGGTGCAAGCCTCAAGCCTTGGCAGCTTCCACATAGTGTTTGAGCCTGCGGGTGCACAGAAGTCAAGACGCTGAGGTATAGGAATCTCTGCCTAGATTTCATAAGATGTATGGAAATGCTTGGGTATCCAGGTAGAAGTTTGCTGCAGGGGCAGGGCCCTTGTGGAGGTAGATATCTGTTGCAGGGGCAGAGCCCTACCTCTGCTAGGGCAGTGTGGGAGAGAAATGTGGGGCTGAAGGCCCCACACAGAGTCCCCACTGGGGCACTGACTAGTGGAGCTGTAAGAAGAGGGCCACCATCCTCCAGACCCCAGAATAGTAGATCTACTGACAGCTTGCACTGTGCACCTGGAAAAGCCACAGACACTCAACATCAGCCCATGAAAGCAACCAGGAGGGAAACTGTACCCTGCGAAGCCACGAAGTGGAGCTGCCCAAGACCATGAGAACCCACCTCTTACATCAGCGTGCCCTGGATGTGAGACATGGAGTCAAAGGAAATCATTTTGGAGCTTTAGGATTTGACTGGCCCATTGGATTTCGGACTTGTGTGGGGCCTGTAGACCCTTTGTTTTGGGCCAATTTATCCCATTCAGAATGGCCGTATTTCCCAATGCCTGTATCCCCATTGCACCTAGGAAGTAACTAACCTGCTTTTGATTTTACTGGCTCGTAAGTGCAAGGGACTCTTGTTGTCTCAGATGAGACTTTGGACTGTGGACTTTTGAGTTAATGCTGGAATGAGTTAAGACTTTGGGGGACTGTTGCAAAGGCATGATTGTGTTTTAGAATGTGAGGACATGAGATATGTGAGGGGCCATCAGCAGAATGACATTGTTTGGCTGTGTCCCCACCCAAATTTCATCTTGAATTGTAGCTCCCATAATTCCCACATGTTGTAGGAAGGATCTAGTGGGAGGTATTTGAATCATGGGAGTGGTTTCCCACAAACTATTCTTGTGGTAGTGAATAAATCTCACATTGGCTCTCATTTTCTCTCATCTGCTGCCACGTAAGAAGTGCCTTTTACCTTCCACCACGATTGTGAGGCCTCCCCAGTCACGTGGAACTGTGAGTGCATTAAACTTCTTTTTCTTTATAAATTACTCAGTCTCAGGTAGGTCTTTATCAGCAGCATGAGAACAGACTAATATAAGTAAGTTTTATTTACTTTGCTATTAAGTCACAGTTTCTCTACCAGCAGAACATGATTCTAAAAAACCAAAGAATATGAGATTCTACTCTGCTTGCAAGCTAAGAAGTTGGCCTATCACAGTTTCATGTATAGTGGCAGAAGATACTGGATTTCTGTCAAAGGACTGGGTCAGAGTCAAAGGACTTTGTTACTCACAGCAAGAGCAGTGGCTAGAGTACCAGCATTTTCTTGCACTTGCTCCCTAAACACAAATTCTCCTAAAAGAATGCAAAGAGGGCCAGGTGACATCTGCGTACACTGTGGGTTTGATTCTGGAGTAGAACCTAGAACTTAAGGAATCCAAATATTTTGTAATGGATAATGCATATCCTTTGACGGAGGGAGAAATACTACCTCTATTTTACAAGGTTTTAAGATCCTTGCTCTAGAAGGAGACCTTCTCTCTCTTTATTGACCCAAGTAGACACATCCAGCAGAGAAGAGAACAAATGTTTAGAGGATTAAGACCGGGACCTCCATAAATCCGGGGGCAGACACTATTAGTCCAATGGTTCCAAATAGCTTTCAGATATTAAAAAATCAAATATCTGGGGACCAGGTAGATAATATAAATGAGTCAAGAGGTCCAGGAAAGGATTGTGATGAATTAGAAGAGAGATTATCTAAGAAAAACAGCTGGCACCGAGGTCTAGCCAATTGCTGCCATATCACAATTCATACCTATTGTTGCCATCATTCCCAGTTTTTCAGTTTCAAAACAGTATTTTTTGTGTGAAACCAATAGTTTTTGGGCAGTATGAACCATGCCCATGTAAGACAGCAAACTTAATGGTATATGTTCTCACTGCTCCACCAACACTGTTCTCTTTTCTCTCTCCCTCTCCTGGGGACTCTCTATTCCCTAAGACACAACAACACTGAAATTAGGCCAAATAATAACCCTAAAATGGCCTCAAGTGCTCAAGTGAAAGGAATAGTCACAAGTCTCTCACTTTACATCTAATTATGGACATGATTAAGTTTAGTGAGAAAGGCATGTCTATAGCTGACATAGGACAAAAGTGAGGCCTCTTGCACCAAACAGTTAGCCAAGTTGTGAATGGAAAGAAGTTCATGAAGGAAATTAAAAATGCTACTTCAGTGAACACATGAATGATAAGAAAGCAAAATAGCCTTACTGGTGATATGGAGAAAGTTTTGGTGGTTTGGTTAGATTAAACTAGCCACAACATTCTGTTAGGCCAAAGCCTAATCCAAAACAAGGCCCCAACTCTCTTCAATTCTGTGAAGGGTCAGAGAATTAAGGAAGCTTCAGAAGTAAAGTTTGAAACTAGCAGAAATTAGTTTATGGGGTTTAAGAAAAGAAGCTCTCTCTAACATAAAAGTGTAAGGTGAAGCACCATGTGCTGATGTAGAAGCTGTAAGTTATACAGAAGATCTACCTAAGATCATTGATGAATGTGGCTACACAAAACAACAGATAATTAATGCAGATGAAACAGCCTTAAGATGAAAGAAAATGCTATCTAGAAACTGCTAGGGCTAGAGAGAAGTCAATACCTAGCTTCAAAGCTACGTGATAGGTTCAATCATACCCCAAACCTCAGCATCATGCAATATGCAATAACTTGCATATGTACCCCCTAAACAACCTCCAAAATAAAGGTTGAAAAAGAAAAAACAAAAGCTCCCTGATAGTTGCTCACCCTTTCTACCATGTGAGGATATTGCAAAAAGATGTTTGGCCATCTATAAATTAGGAAGTGGGTCCTTACCAGACAACTTGTCAGCACCTGGATCTTGGACTTCCTAGCCTTCAGAACTATGAGAAATAAATTTCTGTTCTTTATTTAAAAAAACGAAAAGCTTCAAAGGACAGGCTGACTCTTGTTAGTGGCTAATGAAAGTGGTGACTTTAAGTTGAACACAATGTTCATTCACCATTCCAAAAATCCTAGGTCCTTTAAGAAGTACGCTAAATCTACCCTTCCTGTGCTCTACAAATGGAACAAAAAACCTGGATTACTGAATATTTTTTTTTTATTATTATACTTTAGGTTTTAGGGTACATGTGCACAATGTGCAGGTTTGTTACATATGTATCCATGTGCCACGTCGATTTCCTGCACGCATTAACCCATCATTCAGCATTAGGTACATCTCCTAATGCTGTCCCTCCT
>NW_026657381.1:0-4926 GCF_009828535.3 Hylobates moloch | reverse complement strand
AAAAAAAAAAAAAAAAAAAAAAAAAAAAAAATGAAAACACTGTTTGATCATTGCCCTGGACTTCTTGAGTCAGGAATTCCAGCAGGACACTGTGGGGTTAATCTTTGCTTTACAATATCTGGGGTCTTGGAAAAATAAAAGTCTGGGGGTAACTGGACATCTGGGGGCTGTAATATCACTCATATGTGTGGCAGGAGATGCTGGCGTTTGGCTGGGACCCCTCATATGGACTCTTCCTGAAGCCTGGGCTTCCTCAGAGATGGTGACTAGGTTCCAGAGTGAGTCCCCCAAGAGACAGAGAGTGGAAGGTGCCAGTTCCTTAAGGCGTGGGCCCAGAAAGTGGAGCAGTGTCACTTCTCCCACATTCCATTGGTCAGCCAGACACAGAGCCCAGATTCAAGGGAAGGATCCATAGAATCTGCCTCTCCATGGAAGGCAGGTCAGAGAGGATTTGGGGGCCATTTGAAAATGTTTCTGCATCCAAAGCAGCCTCCCTTGTTTGGGAGGTGCTCAGAAATACCAGCCCTGTAGACCGTACTCTAGTGGGCTGGCTTTATGTGCACAGAAAGAAACACAGGCCCAGTGCAGTGGCTCACGCTTGTAATCCAAACACTTTGGGAGGCCGAGGTGGGCGGATCACTTGAGCTCAGGAGTTCAAGACCAGAATGAGCAACATAGTGAGATAGTCTCTTCCAAAAAATTTCAAAACAGCTGGGTGTGGTGACATGTGCCTATTGTCCAGCTACTTGGGAGACTAAGGTAGGAGGATTGCTTGAATCGGGGAGGCCAAGGCTGCAGTGAGCTGTGATTGCACCAGTGCACTCCAGCCTGGGCTACAGAGTGAGGCCCTGTCTCAATAAATAAATAAATAAAATGCTTGAGACTGTGTCCCACATATACTGGCACTCACTCAGCATTAGCTGTTATAATCTCTTGTTTAAAGACATGCCTGGCTGGCCGGGCGCGGTGGCTCACGCTTGTAATCCCAGCACTTTGGGAGGCCGAGGCGGGTGGATCACGAGGTCAGGAGATCGAGACCACGGTGAAACCCCGTCTCCACTAAAAATACAAAAAAATTAGCCGGGTGTGGTGGCGGGCGCCTGTAGTCCCAGCTACTCGGAGAGGCTGAGGCAGGAGAATGGCGTGAACCCGGGAGGCAGAGCTTGCAGTGATCCGAGATTGCGTCACTGCACTCCAGCCTGGGTGACAGAGCGAGACTCCGTCTCAAAAAAAAAAAAAAAAAAAAAAAAGACATGCCTGGCTGGGTGCACTGGTTCACACCTATAATCCCAGCACTTTGGGAGGCCGAGGTGGGAGGATCACCTGAGGTCAGGAGTTCAAGACTAGCCTGGCCAAAATGGTGCAACTCTGTCTCTACTGAAAATATAAAAATTAGCCGGGTATGGTGGTGTGCACCTGCAGTCCCTGCTACTTGGGGGGCTGAGGCAGGAGAGTTGCTTGAACCCGGGGGGCAGAGGTGGCAGTAAGCCGAGATCACACCACTGCACTCCAGCCTGGGCAACAAAGTGAGACTCTGTCTCAAAAGAAAAAAAAAAATGCCCTAGCTCTCTTCCTTGCCTGCAGTTTATAGACCTGGCTTTTGTTTTGTTTTGTTTTGTTTTTTTTTGAGACGAAGTCTTGCTCTGTCTTCAGGCTGGAGTGCAGTGGCGCCATCTCAGCTCACTGAAACCTTCACCTCCCGGGTTCAAGAGATTCCCCTGCCTCAGCCTCCTGAGTAGCTGGGACTACAGGCACGCGCCACCACACCCAGCTAATTTTTTGTATTTTAGTAGTAGAGATGGGGTTTCACCATGTTAGCCAGGATGGTCTTGATCTCCTGACCTGGTGATCCGCGTGCCTCAGCCTCCCAAAGTGCTGGGATTACGGACGTAAGCCACCGCGCCTGGCCTGGCCTTTATTTACCCTGACATTCCAGGCTCTCCATCAGCAGCTCCCACTTGTTATATCTGCTCCTCAGGCCAGAGCTGTTCAAAGGTAGCACTACGTGGAATCTCCACTTGAATGCCCCTGCCAGGGCATCTCAGATTCCATATGTTCAAGCTCACCTTCCTCTCTGAGCCCATCACTTCTCTGTGACCTCTCTGGAGCTTCATGGCAGCGCCAACTGTACCCTGGACATTATCTTCCTTCTTCTCTTCCTGCCAGGCCCACATGCCCACTTCTCATCAGTAAGCAAGTGATCTAACTGTGTAATACTTCCTGGAATCTGGCCCCCACACGTCCCTGTGGCTTTATCTCTCAGCACCGCCCACCCAACGCACCCCCCACGGCCATACTGAATCACCTGTAGCTGCCCAAACACCTCCTGCTTTTTCATCGCTCGTTGCCCAGGCTTGTCCTTATACCAGGGATGTCTTTCTCCTTTGGCTCAGGTACAACCTCTTCTAAGAATCCTTCTCTGAGCCCCTGGGGGGTGTGCCTTCTCTAGACATCCCTCAGCTGTGTCACATCAAGGTGGTGGTGTTTCTTTACCAATCCATCTTCCCTCCGAACCATGCCCTGCCCTATTAAACCACCAGCTAACAGGTTTTTTGTTTGTTTGTTTATTTTCGAGACCGAGTCTCGCTCCATCACCCAGGCTGGAGTGCAGTGGCACAATCTCGGCTCACTGCAACCTCCTCCTCCTGGGTTCAGTCGATTCTCCTGCCTCAGCCTCCCGAGTAGCTGGGATTACAGGCACCTGCCACCATACCTGGCTAATTTTTGTATTTTTAGTAGAGACGTGGTTTCACCATGTTGGCCAGGCTGGTCTCGAACTCCTGACCTTAGGTGATCCAACCACCCTGGCTTCCCAAAGTCTGGGATTACAGACATGAGCCACCGTGCCCGGCTACCTAATGATTTTTTATCCTTGTTTCCACAGTGTTTGGCACATGGCAGACTCCAGGGTATGTCCCTGACAACCCTAGCCCCTTCTCTGAACCCTTGTGATATAAATTCCCCTAGTAAGCTCTTCATGAGCATGTGGCACCAGAGGTTGGTGGAGTTTGTGTTTCTTTCTTTTTTTTTTTTTTTTTAAGACAGGGTCTCACTCTGTCACCCAAGCTGGAGTGCAGTGGTGTGATCTCAGCTCACTTCAGCTTCGATCTCCTGGGTTCAAGCGATCTTCCCACCTCAGCCTCCTGAGTAGCTGGGACCACAGGCATGCACCATCACACTCAGCTAGTTTTTTTTTTTTTTTTTTTTTTTTTTTGATTTTTTTTTTTTTTTTTTTTTTTTTTTTGAGACAGAGTCTTGCTCTATCCCCCAGGCAGGAGTGCAGTGGCGCAATCTTGGCTCACTGCAACCTCCGCCTCCCGGGTTCAAGTAATTCTCCTGCCTCAGCTTCCTGAGTAGCTGGGATTACAGGCATGTGCCACCATGCCCAGTTAATTTTTGTATTGTTAGTAGAGACAGGGTTTCACCATGTTGGTCAGGCTGGTCTTGAACCCCGACTTCGTGATCCACCCACCTTGGCCTCCCAAAGTGCTGAGATTATAGGCATGAGCCACTGCACCCAGCCGACACACCCAGCTAATTTTTAATTTTTTTTGTAGAGATGGGGTCTCACTATGTTGCCTAGGCTGGTCTCAAACCCCTGGGTTCAAGCGATCCTCCTGCCTCAGCCTCCCAACATGCTGGGATTACAGGTGTGAGCCACTGTGCCTGGCCTCAAGCATTTTATATTAGCTTATTTAGACTTCACAGCAATCCCATAAGGTAACTACTACTGCATTTCACTGAATTTATCATTAATTGTAATATATCAATTGTAATATATACTATTATTTAGTTTTTAAATATTTAAATTTATTATTATTATTTTTTTGAAACGGAATCTCGCTCTACTGCCCAGGCTGGAGTACAGTGGTGTGATCTCAGCTCACTGCAACCTCTGCCCCTCGGGTTCAAGTGATTCCTCTGCCTCAGCCTCCTGAGTAGCTGGGATTACAGGCACCTGCTTCCACGCCTGGCTAATTTTTGTATTTTTAGTAGAGACGGAGTCTCACCGTGTTTTTCAGGCTGGTCTTGAACTCCTGACCGCAAGCAATCCACCTGCTTCAGCCTCCCAAAGTGCTGGTTTTATAGGTGTGAGCCACTGTGCCCTGCCGATATACCATTATTTTATATACCGCTAAGAAAAAAATACTATCCACTAAGCCATGGCATACCTTCAGTTTAAGATGCATTCTGACTTCAGAGATGTTCAAATGTAAACAGATTAAAAACATTATAGGCCGGGCGCGGTGGCTCACGCTTGTGATCCCAGCACTTTGGGAGGCCGAGGCGGGCGGATCACGAGGTCAGGAGATCGAGACCACGGTGAAACCCCGTCTCTACTAAAAAATGGTGGCGGGCGCCTGTAGTCCCAGCTACTTGGAGAGGCTGAGGCAGGAGAATGGCGTGAACCCGGGAGGCGGAGCTTGCAGTGAGCCGAGATTGCGCCACAAAAAAACAACATTATATAGAGTCAACAAAATACATTTACTGTATTTAAAAGATGAGGAGGCGAGGTGCGGTGGCTCACACCTGTAATCCCAGCACTTTGGGAGGCCGAGGCGGGCAGATCACCTGAGGTCAGGAGTTCGAGACCATGCTGGCTAACATGGTGAAACCCCATCTCTACTAAAAATATAAAACATTAGCCTGGCATGGTGCTGGGAGCCTGTAGTCCCAGCTACTCGGGAGGCTGAGGCAGGAGAATGACTTGAACCCGGGAGGCAGAGGTTGCAGTGAGTGGAGATCGTGCCACTGCACTCCAGACTGGGCGACAGAGCGAGACTCCATCTCAATAAATAAATAAATAAATAAATAAATAAATAAATAAATAAATAAATAAAAATATGAGAAAACAGGCACAGAGAGGTTAAATAACTTGCCCACGGTCCAGTAAGAGACAAAGCCAGGATTTGATTGAAACCAGGC
>NW_026657380.1:0-4926 GCF_009828535.3 Hylobates moloch | reverse complement strand
AAAAAAAAAAAAAAAAAAGAAGCCAGTCAATTTACCAGACAATCAACATGCATTTAAAAGTAGAAAATTTACTTTTGTCAGTGTAAAATAAAAGAAAAACATATTTTTTCAATGATATTACCTATAAACTTAAGGAGTTTGGTAAAAATATGCACTTCAGTCTTAGTATATCTCAGGGTTTTGTAAAACAAGGTTAAAAATCTCAACACCTCTAAAAGTGAAGATAGATTTTTCATAAATAACACTAGTTGCTTAAATTTCTGCCATTTTTATAGCCTTTGTGGTACCTCTACATACTTAATTGCACATAGTTCCCACAAGAAGCCTATGAGATAAATGTTATTTTGACCGTACAAAAGTAGAACGTGAGATTCCTGGAGCCAATTGGCTCACCCAGTTTTCTCACAGCTAGTCGTTCCCCACCCAATATAGTGGCTATAAAAAATAGGAAGGAGGGCAAGCATTTTATTCTTACAGGGTCCCACTTAATTGGTACACAAATGGTCATGTTGCTGATAAACACCTCGATGTCTGGAATGACAACTTATTCACCTTCCTGCACATAGCAGTACCAAGGTGTTTGGTGGACTTATGCTTAATTTAGTAATATATTAGAATTTCAAAAATAACTCAAAACATAAAGTAAAATGAGAAAAACTCTTTCAAAAATCATCCTTTGGGTTTTACTTTTCTTCAACCACACAATAATTATTCTCAAGATTTAAGAAAGGTGTTTTGATAATATGTAATATACTTTTTAAAATAACCCTACCACGGTTGCTAATCTTTCTGATAAAAGATTTCACTTTCGTAAACATGAAAACTTTACTGAAAGCCAAGTCTTACTAGGATTTTTGACAAAGGTGGATAATAACATTTAGGGTTAAAAACTAAGAAAGTTTATACAGTAGTAAAATGGTTCTTCTTGCATGACTTATTCATATGTTCTAAGGCAATTTTCCAGGAAAATTATTAAAATGTTCTGAGCCATAGCTGCATGGCCATTTAGTTAAGTTTCCAAAATCTTATTGTTTAAATGAAGTCTCTTGACATTATTCCTTGAATGCAATCTGAAAATATAGAAAATGTATTCATGACCTTTGAATTGGAACTTTTGTCCTCAACTGGAATTTCTTGTAAGAAAATAAAAATAATGCACACAAAGTTTAATGTACAAGAATGTCAATCACAGCATAGTTTGGAAAGTCTAAAATCAATGATACAATTTAAATGTCTCTGTGGAGTATAATGAAATAAGTTGTAAGGAGTAAGAAATAAAGTTACAAGGTGAACTAAGCATATTATGCTTCTTAATATAATCTTTTTATTAAAATTGAAATTATTTATAACATTAAATAAAATCAGAATGTAAATGTATTTATTTATCATAATATCTTAATATCATAATTACTGGATGAGTGATAATACATCAAAATAATATCAACTGAGTTTTAATATCATGGATAATTTAAACTTTGTTATTTTGAAAACTACAATCACCTGCATCAACAAAACATAGCCATTAACACTAAGAGCCAGGACCACCTAGATCAACATGACTTTGTTATTTATTCCAAGAAACCATTACTAAGGAAATTTATGGCTGTACACCAAAAATGACTTCAGTGTTTCCTTCAGAAAAAAAATCTCTGGGAAGCTGTTTCTCTGAGACAATAGTTTGCTTACCTGGGCAAATACGTCATTTACCAAAGCACAGTTTAGTTTTTAAGATTCTCTTCAGGACCCTCTCCTTACTAAGTCTATCAATCCTAATATATTACATTTCAAACTTTAACCAGTCTAGTTTCCCTTCTTGAAAGTACATGTTCTAATGCTCAGAAGCTCAGATATCAAAGTCCTTTAAGTACTCTTCTGACTTTCCCCTTCTGTGACACAGCTAAGCATTCAGTCCATTTGAAGAAATAGCTTTGCTTTATTAACAGATTGTTAAGACTTTAGAAAATAAACAACTGGCATTATTCATCACATTTTATGTTAAAGATATATTGTTTTTATTAGGCAAGGTTTTAGTTTTCTGGGACAGATATATCCAGTGAAGAATAATAATCGACTTATAAAAATAATGAGTCAAGCTATGTGAACCTTATAATACCCAATGAAAGTATTCATCATTCTCAGCATTTTCATATATTAAGTCATTTAATTCTCACTACTGCCCCGTGAGATTAGTAGTGTTATTACTGTTTTGTGCCTAGTGTCACAGGACTGCCCCTTAGCAGAGCAGGGATCAGAGCCCGGGCTGTCAGGCCCCTTAACTGGCCATGGTCACCAATATGTCATGCTACTTCTCATACAGAGACATTAATGTTTTCCTGCAAAGAATCAAGGCAGAGAAGCTTGAGAAGGGTTCAAAGGATTGACAGCGTTGGATTCAAGGACTCTACTTATGTTTAAAATATCCATAAAGAGGGGTGGAGCCAAGATGGCCGAACAGGAACAGCTCCGGTCTCCAGCTCCCAGCCTGAGTGACACAGAAGATGGGCGATTTCTGCATTTCTGTTTGAGGTACCGGTTTCATCTCACTAGGGAGTGCCAAACAGTGGGTGCAGGACAGTCGGTGAAGCGCACTGTGCGCGAGCCGAAGCAGGGCGAGGCATTGCCTCACTCGGGAAGCACAAGGGGTCAGGGAGTTCCCTTTCCTAGTCAAAGAAAGGGGTAGCAGACGGCACCTGGAATATCGGGTCAGTCCCACCCTAATACTGTGCTTTTCCAACGGGCCTGGAAAACAGCACACTAGGAGATTGTGTCCCGCACCTGGCTCGGAGGGTCCTGTGCCCACGGAGTCTCGCTGATTGCTAGCACAGCAGTCTGAGATCAAGCTGCAAGGCGGCAGCGAGGCTGGGGGATGGGAGCCCGCCATTGCCCAGGCTTGCTTAGGTAAACAAAGCAGCCAGGAAGCTCCAACTCGGTGGAGCCCACCACAGCTCAAGGAGGCCTGCCTGCCTCTGTAGGCTCCACCTCTGGGGTCAGGGCACAGACAAACAAAAAGTCAGCAGGAACCTCCTCAGAATTAAATGTCCCTGTCTGACTGACAGCTTTGAAGAGAGTAGTGGTTCTGCCAGGACACAGCTTGAGATCTGAGAACGGACAGACTGCCTCCTAAAGTGGGTCCCTCACCCCTTAGCAGCCTAACTGGGAGGCACCCCCCCAGTAGGGACAGACTGACACCTCACTCGGCCGGGTACTCTTCTGAGACAAAACGTCCAGAGGAACTATCAGACAGCTGAATTTGTGGTCTCACGAAAATCCGCTGTTCTGCAGCCACCGCTGCTGACACCCAGCCAAACAGGGTCTGGAGTGGACCTCTAGTAAACTCCAACAGACCTGCAGCTGAGGGTCCTGCCTGGTAGAAGGAAAACTAACAAACAGAAAGGACATCCACACCAAAAACCCATCTGTACATCACCATCGTCAAAGACCAAAAGTAGATAAAAGCACAAAGATGGGGAAAAAACAGCAGAAAAACTGGAAACTCTAAAAAGCAGAGCACCTCTCCTTCTCCAAAGGAACGCAGTTCCTCACCAGCAACAGAACAAAGCTGGATGGAGGAAGACTTTGACAAGTTGAGAGAAGAAGGCTTCAGACGATCAAACTACTCTGAGCTACGGGAGGAAATTCAAAACAATAGCAAAGAAGTTAAAAACTTTGAAAAAAATTAGAAGAATAGATAACTAGAATAACCAATGGAGAGAAGGGCTTAAAGGAGCTGATGGAGCTGAAAGCCAAGTTTCGAGAACTATGCGAAGATTGCAGAAGCTTCAGTAGCAGATGCGATCAACTGGAAGAAAGGGTATCGCTGATGGAAGATGAAATGAATGAAATGAAGCGAGAAGGGAAGTTTAGAGAAAAAAGAATAAAAAGAAATGAACAAAGCCTCCAAGAAATTTGGGACTACGTGAAAAGACCAAACCTACGTCTGATTGGTGTACCTGAAAATGACGGGGAGAATGGAACCAAGTTGGAAAACACTCTGCAAGATATTATCCAGGAGAACTTCCCCAATCTAGCAAGGCAGGCCAACATTCAGATTCAGGAAATACAGAGAACGCCACAAAGATACTCCTTGAGAAGAGCAACTCCAAGACACATAATTGTCAGATTCACCAAAGTTGAAATGAAGGAAAAAATGTTAAGGGCAGCCAGAGAGAAAGGTCACGTTACCCACAAAGGGAAGCCCATCAGACTAACAGCTGATCTCTCGGCAGAAACTCTACAAGCCAGAAGAGAGTGGGGGCCGATATTCAACATTCTTAAAGAAAAGAATTTTCAACCCAGAATTTGCTATCCCGCCAAACTAAGCTTCATAAGTGAAGGAGAAATAAAATACTTTACAGACAAGCAAATGCTGAGTGATTTTGTCACCACCAGGCCTGCCCTAAAAGAGCTCCTGAAGGAAGCACTAAACATGGAAAGGAACAACCGGTACCAGCCACTGCAAAAACATGCCAAATTGTAAAGACCATCGAGGCTAGGAAGAAACTGCATCAACTAACGAGCAAAATAACCAACTAACATCATAATGACAGGATCAGATTCACACATAACAATATTAACGTTAAATGTAAATGGGCTAAATGCTCCAATCAAAAGACACAGACTGGCAAACTGGATAAGGAGTCAGGACCCATCAGTGTGCTGTATTCAGGAAACCCACCTCACGTGCAGAGACACACATAGACTCAAAATAAAGGGATGGAGGAAGATCTATCAAGCAAATGGAAAACAAAAAAAGGCAGGGGTTGCAATCCTAGTCTCTGATAAAATAGACTTTAAACCAACAAAGATCAAAAGAGACAAAGAAGGCCATTACATAATGGTAAAGGGATCAATTCAACAAGAAGAGCTAACTATCCTAAATATATATGCACCCAACACAGGAGCACCCAGATTCATAAAGCAAGTCCT
>NW_026657379.1:0-4927 GCF_009828535.3 Hylobates moloch | reverse complement strand
GGACGGATGGATGGATGGATGATTAGTCAAAATGTAACTAACAGAAATGATTAACTACCCAATAGGCAATTACCAGGGCTGAGTTTCCTCTTCTGTGATTAATACCTTAACATTCAAAGACAGCATACCCATAATGACAGTCACCCTGTGTGGTGGCTTTAGTCAAGCATTGTTAATTTTTTTTTTATAAAAAGCACAATTGGTTATTTTCTGACACTTTTGGCCACATTTACTTAAAGTAAAATTTGAATGTTTCATCAAGTAGAATATCAACAAATCTAAAGAAATTATCAGTAATTATCAGTTACCATAAATCTGGGCCTAGAGTGAATATTTACCTGAATTACCTGATGAAACTGTGTTAGAATTGAGTTCTTCAAGTAAATTACAAGCACTTGTGGGCAGATTTTGTGTCTGGTTTGTTTTTCTAACTTCCTTAGCACCAATACAATGTTTAAAACTAGGTTGGAATATACCACTCAATATTACAGTTATTTATGTGTTTTTCTCTTCTAATAACTGTGAGTGCTCCTTGAAGGTGAAATTTTCATCTTGTCAAATCTATACACCAAAGCCTAGTTTATGTTAACCTCTTATTAAATATTAGTTCAGTTAGATTGAAGATTGTCCAATACATATATATTGAATTAAATTAATTAGACTAGATCAGAATTTAATTTGATGTCATGTTAGCATAATCCTAAAAAAGCTATCAAACAGGCTAAATTTTGTGTCATTAGGCAGTATAATGTATACAAGGGTGGATTCAAATTCCAGCTCCATTTCTTATGAGCTTCCAGATCTTCAAGTATGTAATCTCTATAAACTTCATCTTCCCCCTGCTAAGAAGTAGATAATAACATGGTCGTTATGATTAAATCCATATCAAGTACTTAGCATAATACCTGGCACATAGTAAGCTCTTAATAAATGTTTGCTGTTATATTGCTATGCTTTATGCTCTAGATAAATCTGAAATGTGCTTATAATATATGATTTGCCTGAAGGGTGACCTATGTCTTTAAAACAGTGACACATTTGCAATTGACCATCACAGGGCTTCTCACAAAATGGAACTTTTTTTTTTTTTTTTTTTGAGACGGAGTCTCGCTCTGTCACCGAGGCTGGAGTGCAGTGGCGCGATCTCGGCTCACTGCAAGCTCCGCCTCCCGGGTTCACGCCATTCTCCTGCCTCAGCCTCTCCGAGTAGCTGGGACTACAGGCGCCCGCCACCACGCCCGGCTAATTTTTTGTAATTTTAGTAGAGACGGGGTTTCACTGTGGTCTCGATCTCCTGACCTCGTGATCCGCCCGCCTCGGCTTCCCAAAGTGCTGGGATTACAAGCGTGAGCCACCACGCCCGGCCCACAAAATTGAACTTTACAATGCCATCGGATCGTCATAGTTTCCCATCTAGAAAGGGAACCTATGATTCATTAAGCTAAATCAAGACTAAGTATCAAGTGACTATTGCCTTTTGATTTGTTTGCCTTAGGTTTGCCTTGATGATCTGGCACATTAATAGAAGCCGTGTATTGGTCTCTGTGTTATCTCATTGGATTTCCTGCCGACCATGAAGATTGATGGGTTTTGTTAGCCCTCACAGGAAAACTGATTCTCAAAGTCAAAAATCTCAAGCATAGAATACAGGATATAGACCCATCGATCCCCACTACAAAAAGCCTTTCCTAGTACAGAGTACTGCCTCTCAAAGATTGCATTTCTCATCTCACTTTTCTTACCAAGATTTCTCCCTTGAAAAATCCAGGGAAATCAATTTTGTGTGTTCATTCCTGATCCTCAGTTGTTAACATAAAGTTGTATACTGAGGCAAATTTAAAACATAGCTGAAAATCCTTTGACATTGATATGGTTTGACTCCGTGTCCCCAAACAAATCTCACCTCGAATTGTAATTCCCATAATCTCACATGTCAAGGGCAGGACCAGGTGGAGGTAATTGGATCATGGGGGTGGTTTCTCCCATGCTGTTTTTGTGATAGTGAGTGAGTTCTCACAAGATCTGATGGCTTTATGGGCATCTGGCATTTCCCCTGCTTGCACTCACTGACTCTGTCCTGCCACTCTGTGAAGAAGGCGCCTTGCTTCCCCTTCACCTTCTGCTTTGATTGAAAGTTTCCTGAGGCCTCCCCAGCCATGCTGAACTGTGAGTCAATTATACCTTTTGCCTTTATAAATTACTCACCCCCACCTACCACCTTTTAGATAATGCTGTGGGACATACAGACTTAGAATTCTCTCTTCAAAGGGCTTGGATGTGGCTTCCAGGCTTCATGGTTCTCTCCTCCAGTTCTGTCTTTCATGGTGAGCCATGTATAGAGAGCGCACAACTAGAGGCCCTGTGGGCCAATGCAAAGCTGTTTACCAGAGGTTCAGTGGTAGACTGAGCCTGGACATATCCACAGAGGTACCCAAAATGTGTACACACAAGGCCTGTCATGGTGTGAGACCACGTTGGGGGACCAGCTCTCCCCATGCCCTTATATTCTGGTACTGGACTTTGAGGGCCCAAGAATTCTAGCTCCAAACTTGAATTTCATTAGGAAGCTACATGTGTCAAAGTGGGAGAACAAAGCATACTTAACAGTTTGTTAACATGATTTATAACTTTTAAATATTTAAACATGTACTATATAAGTTTTTATTATTATTCTTGCCCTAGGCCTTAAGAATGTTAAGTTCTTTAGATATAAGTTTATTAGATATAAGAATGCAAGCACAGATACTCAGAAACTTAAATACAAATCTCAAACTAGTCCTTACTTTGAAAATATAATGACATATTCCATTTAACATCATATTTAGTGTGGATCCATTATGGCATCATGACATCTTTGCTGATTCAGTTACAATTGAACAAAGTATTGGGCCTGACATTAACACTATTTCTCAAAATGCCAAAGATATAAAAGTGTGGGATAGATATGTCTTATGCTTATTTTGTAACATAACTATTCATTGCATATATCCAAACATCACTACATACCCCAAAAGATTCAGTCTTATTTACAATTATTTAGTTGTTTACCTAATATATGCTACATAATGCACACACAGAGGTACACACATACACACATGTGCACACATACATATTTCAAATACAAATCATAAGAAGCAGCCAGGATGAATCCAGAGGACATTACATTAAGTAAAATAAGCTAAGAACAGAAAGTTAAATAGTGCATGTTCTCACTGTATGTGGAAGCTAAAAAATAGAAGATCTCATGGAAGGAAAAAGTAGAACAGAGGATACTAGAGGCTGGAGAGGTGGGTGAGAGAGGGATAAAGAGAGATTTGTTAAAAAATACAAAATTACAGCTAGACAGGAGAAATAAGTTCTAGTGTTCTATAGCACTGTGAGATGACTATAGTTGACAATAATATAGTTTCAAATTGCTAGAAGGAGTATATTGAATGTTCTCATCACAAAGAAATGATAAATGTTTGACATGATGCATATGCTAATTAATCTCTTAGCTATTCATTGTATGTATCCAAACATCACTACATAGCCCGTAAATATGTACAATTATTATATGTCAATTTAAAAAATAAAATAATAATTAAGAAAAAATTGCAAAAGATTAAATAACTGACAGTAGATTTGTGCTCTCAAATATTAAAACATTCTATAAATTTATACAGAATGGGGTAGATATATAAAAATTAAAAATAATTGAAATGGAATCTGGGTGATAGATTGACAATACTACTCTTAATATTAAGAATAGTATAGCTGAACCAAAGTTTAACATGTTCAAACCTTTACATAAATGTATCTTCTCTAAATGATTTGAACGTGCTTATGGATAATTAAGGTTGTAATGTTTTGGACATAAACCCCTGTATATTTATACCAGAATATATCAGCAATTATAATTAAAATGATCTTGCATATTATTTGTCATATCAGGATTTATACTATTTTTATTATGCTGAAGGTATATGGTGAATTTTTTTTTTTTTTTTTTGAGACAGTGTCTCGCTTTGTCACCAGGCTGGGATGCAGTGGCGCAATCTCGGCTCACTGCAACCTCTGCCTCTCAGGTTCAAGCAATTTTCCTGCTTCAGCCTCCCTAGTAGCTGGGATTACAGGCACATGCCACCATGCCCGGCTAATTTTTTTGTATTTTTTTTAGTAGAGACGGGGTTTCACCATGTTGGCCAGCATGGTCTTGATCCCTTGACCTCATGATCCGCCCACCTTGGCCTCCCAAAGTGCTGGGATTACAGGCGTGAGCCACTGCACCTGGCTGGTATATGGTGAATTTTAAGAAATGGTTGATGGATGTTTAGGTTTGGGGAAGCAAAGGTTAGAGAAAGAGCTTAAGGGTGTCTCTGATATCTTCCTTTCTCTCTGGATATGGGCTCCATAACTGCTACAGTCAAATATAATCTGGAATACACCAGGTCCTTTCTTCACAATTTTCCACAAGGGACTGAGAATCATAATGAGACACGTTAATGAAGCGCAGTTATCACCTGATCATACTGTCATTAACACTTATTATCACATGATTAGATTGTACATTAGCCATTTCTCAGAGCCAATTTAAAAGAAAAAAATATGAGGACATATATGAGAACAAATACTGTAAGGAGTGCCTGACTAGTGACAGAGTTTCCAAGTGGACGAGACATTTTATCACCTGGCATATTAACAGTGTGAAAGGCCAGGGATCATACCACCCTCTCCCCTTCTTTTCCCTGCCCTTTAGATATTAGTTACTTGTTAGATCTTCCACCTTCTCTAACTGGAGCGATTATCTTAGCAATGACAGTTTTAGTGATGGGAGGAAATCATAATAGCTGTGGGTAACTGTTAGAATCAACACAGCTCTGAACTTCATAGGTCATGATGTCTCTGTAGCTTGTGGGTAGAGCTGCGTTTTGAAATAGATATCTGT
>NW_026657378.1:0-4929 GCF_009828535.3 Hylobates moloch | reverse complement strand
CCTCCCAAAGTGCTGGGATTACAAGCGTGAGCCACCGCGCCCGGCCAGGGCTAATGTATTTTTAGTAGAGACGTGTTTCACCATGTTGGCTAGGATGGTCTCTGTCTATTGACCTCGTGATCTGCCTGCCTCGGCTCCCAAAATGCTGGGATTACAGGCATGGACCTTGTCTCTAACTTTTAAAAAAAGACCAATGTGCCAGGCATGGTGGCTCACACCTGTAGTTCCAGCACTTTGGGAGGCCAAGGCGGGCGGAAACTTTTCATATATAATGCAGGTAAAAATAAGTCCTCTCTAGCCACAGTCCTTGAGCCTCTACTTGGAGACACCCACTGTGAAACATTTCTTCGCTGTCCTCTCAAGGATATTATGGCACATGCAAGCATAAAGATACATTTAATTTTACTTTTTACAAAAACAGTGGCATATGTTATATTGCATTCTACTGTTCTTTGTTTTTTTAAATCTAACTTTACAAAAATCTACATCTACGTCTGTCTGAGGCTATTTTGAGGATGTACCACATTGGCCTTTATCTTCTTTCTTTTTTTTTTAAATCTGTCTTTTTTTTTTTTTTTTTGAGACGGAGTCTCACTCTGTCACCAGGCTAGAGTGCAGTGGCGCGATCTCGGCTCACTGCAACCTCCGCCTCCTGGGTTCAAGCAATTCTCCTGCTTCCAGCCTCCTGAGTAGCTGGGACTACAGGTGCCCGCCACCATACTCGGCTGATTTTTGTATTTTTAGTAGAGACGCTTGCATGTGCCTAGAATATCCTTGGAAGGACAGCGAAGAAATGTTTCACAGTGGGTGTCTCCAAGTAGAGGCTCAAGGACTGTGGCCAGAGGACTTATTTTTACTTGCATTACATATAAAAAATTTCAAAAACATACATTTTAAAATAAATCAGTAGTATGTGGCTCACTCCAAGCACTTAAACAAATATATTGTTCAAAAATTAGACTTTTTTTTTTTTCTGAGATGGAGTTTTGCTCTTGTCGCACAGGCTGGAGTGCAATGGCACTATCTCAGCTCACTACAACCTCTGCCTCCTGGGTTCAAGCAATTCTCCTGTCTCAGCCTCCTGAATAGCTGGGATTACAGGCGCCCGCCACCACCCCCAGCTAATTTTTGTATTTTTAGTAGAGACGGTGTTGAGTACAGGTGCACATTATCACACCTGGCTAATTTTTGTATTTTTATTTATTTATTTATTTTTTATTTTTATTTATTTATTTTTTTGAGATGGAGTTTTGCCCTGTCGCTCAGGCTGGAGTACAGTGGCGCAATCTCGGCTCACTGCAACCTTCGCCTCCCAGGTTCAAGTGATTCTCCTGCCTCAGCCTCCTGAGTAGCTGGGATTACAGGCGTGAGCCACCTCGCCTGGCTATTTATTTATTTTTGATACGGAGTCGTGCTCTGTTGCTCAGGGTGGAGTGCAATGGCACCATCTGGGCTCACTGCAACCTGTGCCTCCTGGGTTCAAGCGATTCTCTTGCCTCAGCCTCCTGAGTAGCTGGGATTACAGGCACCCACCACCACACCCAGCTAATTTTTTGTATTTTTAGCAAAGACGGGGTTTCACCGCGTTGGCTCAGGCTGATCTTGAACTCCTGACCTCAGGTGATCCACCTGCCTTGGCCTTCCAAAGTGCTGGGATTACAGGCATGAGCCACCACACTAGGCCATAATTTTCGTATTTTTAGTAGAGATGGGGGGGTTTACTATGTTGGCCAGGCTGGTCTTGAACTCCTGGCCTCAAGTGATCCTCCCACCTCGGCCTCCCAAAGTGCCAGGATTACAGGTGTGAGCTTCCACATCCAGCCCATTCATTTTTACTTTTATTACTTATTAGGCAATTTTCCAAAACAAAAGCTAGAAATCAGGTCAGGCACAGTGGCTCATGCCTGTAATCCCAGCACTTAGTGAGGCCAAGGCAGGAGGATTACTTGAGGTCAGGAGTTCAAGACCAGCCTGGCCAACATGGTGAAACCCCATCTCCACTAAAAATACAAAATTAGCCTTATGTAGTGGCGGGCACCTGTAATCCCAGCTACTCAGGAGGCTGAGGCAGGAGAATCACTTGAACCTGGGAGGCAGAGGTTGCAGTGAGTCAAGATTGTGCGACTGCCCTCCAGCTTGGGTGACACAGCAAGACTCCAACTCAAAAAAAAGGGTTAGGCGAGGTGGCTCAACCCTGTAATCCCAGCACTTTGGGAGGCTGAGGCGGGAGGATCACCTGAGGTAGGGAGTTTGAGACCAACCTGACCAACATGGAGAAACTCCATCTCTACTAAAAATACAAAATTAGCCGGGCGTAGTGGTGCATGCCTATAATCCCAGCTACTCAGGAGGCTGAGGCAGGAGAATTGCTTGATCCCAGGAGGCAGAGGTTGCAGTGAGCCGAGATCAAGCCATTGCACTCCGGCCTAGGCAACAAGAGACTCTGTCTCAAAAAAAAAAAAAAAAAATTAGCCAGGCGTAGTGGTGCATGCCTGTAGTCCCAGCTATTCGGGAGGCTGGCCCAGAAGGTGGAGGTTGCAGTGAGCCAAGATGGTTCCACTGCCCTCCAACCTGGGCAACAGAGTGAGATTCTGTCAAAAAAAAAGCAATCTGTGTTAATCCACTCTTTTTAAATCTGCTTTTCATAGAAAAAACTTTTTTCATATTTATTTCATAATAGATTTACATAATTGCTAACCGAATTGCATATTTAAAATAGAGATTTTTCACATATGCAGATCTGAGAAGAAATAGAATGGATTCTTTTTTTTGGGGGGGGGGGCGGAGTCTCGCTCTGTCACCCAGGCTGGAGTGCAGTGGCGCGATCTCTGCTCCCTTGCAAGTTCCACCTCCCGGGTTCACACCATTCTCCTGCCTCAGCCTCCTGAGTAGCTGGGACTACAGGCGCCCGCCACCATGCCCGGCTGATTTTTTGTATCTTTTTAGTAGAGATGGGGTTTCACTGTGTTAGCCAGGATGGTCTCAATCTCCTGACCTCGTGATCCACCCGTCTTGGCCTCCTAAAGTGCTGGGATTACAGGCGTGAGCCACCGCGCCCAGCCATAGAATGGATTCTTGGGGAACACACAAGGGTGTAGAAGTAGGCACTAGTTTGTTTGTTCGTTTGTTTGTTTGTTTTGAGATGGAGTCTTACTCTGTCGCCCAGGTTGGAGTGCAGTGGTGTGATCGCGGCTCACTTCAACCTCTGCCTCCTGAGCAAGCAATTCTCCTGCCTCAGCCTCCTGAGTACCTGGGATTACAGGTACTCCTGTAATCCTGGCCACCACGCCCAGCTAATTTTTGTATTTTACTAGAGACAGGATTTCACCATGTTGGCCAGGCTGGTCTCAATCTCCTGACCTCAGGTGATCTGCTGGCCTCAACCTCCCGAAGTGCTGGGATTACAGACCTGAGCCACCAGGCCCATAATCCCAGCACCTTGGGAGGCCGAGATGGGCAGATCACATGAGGCCAGGAGTTCGAGACCAGCCTGGCCAACATGGTGAAACCCTGTCTCTACTAAAAATTCAAAAATTAGCTGGGCATGGTGGCACGTGCCTATAATCCCAGCTACTTGGGAGGCTGAGTCATGAGAATCACTTGAGCCCGGGAGGTGGAGGTTGCAGTGAGCCGAGATCATGTTACTGCACTCCAGCCTGGGTGACAGAACAAGACTCTGTCTCAAAAAACAAACAGGCCAGGCGTGGTGGCTCACACCTGTAATCCTAGTACTTTGGGAGGCCGAGGTCAGGAGTTTGAGATCAGCATGGCCAACATAGTGAAACCCCATATCTACTAAAAATACAAAATTAGCCAGTTGTGGTGGCGGGCGCCTGTAGTCCCAGCTGCTTGGGAGGCTGAGGCAGGAGAATCGCTCGAACCTGGGAGATGGAGATTGCAGTGAGCTGAGGCCGCACCATTGCATTCCAGCCTGGGCAACAAGAGCAAAACTCCGTCTCAAAAACAAACAAACCCGCCCACCCCGCCTGCAAAAAAAAGGACTATTGTTCAGCCAGATGCTTAATTTCCTGAATTTCAGTATTTTTGGGGAATACTTTAGGCAAACAGTAACTAACATATATCCCTCAAAGTTGTGGACATTTAAGCTTTTTCAAAATTTCTAAACCCCAGCACTAGCTGAAGCTGCAGTGGGAGGAGGCATCCAGAGGTGGGAGATGGTGAGTACCTTGGGCCCAACTTGGGCTCCAGAGGCCTGGTTTTAGGTGCACAGTCAGTGGCCTCCCTGAGATTTTGACACCCTCTGGGTTGTAGTGCTGCCTGCAGCCCATTCTCCACTCTGAGATGAACTCTGGTCAGACTGGCTTTGAGTCCACTTTTATCATTACCACCTGGGGAGCCTTGGGGCAGTGATTTATGCTAAATCTGTTTCCTTATCTGTAAAAGGGGTATAATTACAGTACTTACTTCCTCTGGTAGTGCCTAATTTTGGTACAAATTGAGTATCCCTAATTAAAACTCTAAAATTCAAAATGCTCCAAATTCCAAAACTTTTAGAGTGCTGACAAGACGCCACAAGTGGAGAATTCCATACCTGGCCTCATGTGATGGGTTGTAGTCAAAATGCAATCAAAACTTGGTTTTATGCACAACATTTAAAAAAATATTGTATAAGCCGGGCGCGGTGGCTCACGTCTGTAATCCCAGCACTTTGGGAAGCCAAGGCAGGTGGATCACGAGGTCAGGAGATCGACACTATCCTGGCTAACACGGTGAAACCCCGTCTCTACCAAAAATACAAAAAATTAGCCTGGCGTGGTGGTGGGTGCCTGGAGTCCCAGCTACTCAGGAGGCTGAGGCAGGAGAATGGTGTGAACCTGGGAGGCAGAGCTTGCAGTGAGCCGAGATTGCTGCCACTGCACTCTAGCCTGGGCGACAGAGCAAGACTCCGTCTCAAAAAAAAAAAAAAAA
>NW_026657377.1:0-4929 GCF_009828535.3 Hylobates moloch | reverse complement strand
GGTATATACCCAAAGGAATATAAATCATTCTATTATAAAGACACACGGATGCATATGTTCATTGCAGCACTATTCACCATACTAGACACATGGAATCAACCCAAATCCCCATCAATGGTAGACTAAAGAAAATGTGGTACATATACACCATGGAATACTATGTAGCCAGAAAAAAGAATGAGATCATGTCTTTGTAGGAACATGTATGGAGCTGGAGGCCATTATCCTTAGCAAACTAATGCAGGAACAGAAAACCAAATACCACATGTTCTCACTTGTAAGTGGAACTAAATGATGAGAACACGTGGTCACATAGATGGGAACAATGTACACTGGTGCCTATCGGTGGGTGGAAGGTGGGAGGAGTGAGAGGACCAGGAATAATAACTAAAGGATACTAGGCTTAATACCTGGGTGATGAAATAATCTGCACAACAAATGCCCATGGCACAAGTTTACCTGTGTAAAAAACCTTTACTTGTATCCCCGAACTTACAATAAGTTTTTTAAAAAGGCTGTGATGCATTCTTCAGCATGCCAATTGCATTTTTCAGCTCCAGAATTTGTGCATGACACTTTGTAATCATTTCCATCTCTGTTAAATTTATCTGATGGAATTCTGAATTATTTTTCCGTGTTATCTTGAATTTCTTTTAGTTTCCTCAACATAGCTATTTTGAATGCTGTATCTGAAAAGTCTCTTATCTCTGTTACTCCAGGATTAATCTCTGGTTCCTTGTTTAGTTCATTTATTGAGGTCTTGTTTTCCTTCATGGTCTTGATACTTGTAAATCTTCTTCTGTGCCTGGGCATTGAAGAGTTACATATTTACTGTAGTCTTTGAAGTCTGGCCTTGTTTGTACTCATCCTTCTTGTGAAGGCTTTCAAATATTCAAAATATGGTAGATGTTGTTACCTAAAGTTTATCTGTTTTAGGGGCATGCCAAGCCCAGTAATGCTGTGGTTCTTGCAGACTCCTAGTGGTAGCACCTTAATGGTGTTGGACAAAATTGAGAAGGATTTTCTGGATTACCAGGCATAGACACTTATTCTCTTCCCTTACTGTGCCCCAGACAGAGTCTCTCTCTGTGTTCTTAGGCCCTTGGAGCTTAAGATTGAGTGACACAACCATGCCTGTGGCCACCACCACTAGGATTGTGCTGGGTCAGACCTGAAACCAGCACGGCACTGGGTCTGCTGTAACCACTCTCTGGCTACCACCTATGTTTTCTGAAGGCCCTAAGCCTCTACTGTTAGCAACTGGCAAAGCCAGCCAGGCCTGTGTCCTTCCCCTTAGGGCATCAGGTTTCCCCTGGCTCTGGGCAGGTCTAGAGGTCCTATCCGGGAGCTAGGCACTAGAGTCAGAAACCTTAGAAGTCTACCCATTGTTCTGTTGTATTGTGGATCACCTGGCATTCAAACCACAAGATGCGGTCTTTCCTACTCTCTCCTGCCCTTTCTGAAGGCAAGGGAGCCTGATCCCAAAGCCACCACCGTCACAGGCCCATGGGGAGTCTGCCAATATTCCTTAAGTCCAAAGGGCTCTTCAGTCGGCATGTAGTGGTGAATATTGCCTGAGGTTGGATTCTCCCTTCAGGACAATGTGCTCCTCTCTGGCCAAGGGCAGGTCCACAAATGCCTTCCAAGAGCCAAGTCATAGAATCAGGGACTCCAGGAGTCCACTTGGTCCTCTATGCGCCTGTGGCTGAGTTGGCATCTAAGATGCAAGCCAAAGTCTCCTTTACTTTTCCCTCTGCTTTTCTGAAGCAGGAGGAGTCTCACCCTTTATCCAGCACTGCTGAGAATACGTTAACTCTCATCTGAAACTAGCAAGCCTGAGAGTCTCACACAAAGCCCTTGACAAAGTACCTGGGTATTGCTGCTGCTGCGTATTCAAGGGCCAAAGGCACCTCAGTTAGCATTTGATGTATGCTGCCAGGACTGTCTTTCCCTTCAAGGCAATAGGTTGCCACCTGGCCTGGGGTGTGTCTAGAAATTTCCTCTGGGGGCTATGGCCTGGAAAGGAGGCCTCGTGACTCTGATAGGTACCCTATCCTCCTGTGGCTGAGCTGGTATCCAAGATGCAAGACAAAGTTCTCCCCACTCTTTCCTCTCCTCTCCTCTCCTTAAGTGGAAGGAGTGAGTCTCTTTTGGAGTCAAGAGCTGTGCAGAAGGAGTCTAGGGGTAGGGGATAGGTGTTGCCAGCATGCCCTTAGCAATCCAGGCTGGTGTCTCAGCAGGTCACATGCCCTCCTAGTCCTCTGGCTCTGGGCCCAGTTCAGCACTAGGACTCGTCTAGAAGTTGCAGTCCTTGTGGCACAGATTGCCTTTCAACTTTATTTATAGGCCCAGAGCGCTTTAGCCCATGGTGGCAAGTCTTGCAGGAACTCAAGTTCCAACTTCTTGGATCAGTGCTTCCCCTAAAAAGGGCTGTTTTAAATGCTCCCTTTGTGGATGGGCATCATCAGCTGAGCTTGGACTGATTTTGCTTTCTGCTATAACAGGGCAGCACTGAGTTCAATGTCTCACAATTGCTGCGCTCTCCCTCTCACCAGTGGACAGAAATGCTCTCCACACCACACGGCTACAGCAGGGGGTTGGAAGAGGGGTGGCATTGGCAATTCAAGACTGCTTTTCCTACCTCTTCAGTGCCTCTTTCAGTGATTTTAATAAGACTAGGTACTGTGAGTGCTCACCTGATTTTTGGTTCTTTTGTTTTTTATTTTTAGGACCTGCATGGTTCCCTTATGATTTTTGGTTCTTATGAGTGTGATTTTTTGTGTGTAGATGGTTGTTAAATTGGTTTCCTTTAAGGGGATGGGGATAGCCAGGGTAAGTCTTCTATTCGGCCATCTTGCTAAACTAAACCTCTTAATGGATTAAATGATAATGTTTCCTTATATAGCTAGAGATTTTAGAATTTTGAGTGATTTATGATGTTACATTGACATTACCGTATCTGTATCTCTCATTTTCTCTGTTATTTTCAATAGAGGCTATGATATTCGTTTGTAAGTTCTTATACAAATTCATGAGGGTTTGTCAATAAATCCAGTTGTTCTGATTATAATAAATTATTTCCAATAAGCTGTAAATACTCACTGGAAAAAAATACTTAGTAGGGTTTAACTGTGAATATGATAGTGAACATTAGGGCCCCTCAGGTAATAAGCATGGCACCCGCTAGGTAGTTTTTTTTATTCTCTCCCGCCTCCCAGCCTCCACCCTCATATAGGCCCTGGTGTCTGCTGTTCCCTTCTTTGTGACCATCTGTACTCAATATTTTGCTCCTACTTATAAGAAAGTACATGTGATATCTGATTTTCTGCTCCTTTATTAGTTTTTTAGGATAATGGCCTCAAGCTCCATTTATGTTGCTACAAAGGACATGATCTTATTCTTTCTTATGGCCACATAGTATTCCACAGTGTATATGTGCCACATTTTCTTTATTTAGTCTATTGTTGGGCATTTAGTTTAATTCCATGTCTTTCCTATTAAGTTTAGCCCAAGTTCTTTACCACTGCCTTTATCATTGCCCTTTTCACAACTCAAACTTTGAATATTTCTTGTCTGGTGAGACTGAAATAGCCTCTGAAGCTGCTTCTTGTCTCTAGTTTTACAGCACCGAGATTAATCCTCCTATTGCTCTCTGTAAGACATCTGATGCTGTCACCTTCTGCCACAAATTATTTGACGATTCCTATTCTGATTATCTATTGCTTTTTAAAAAAATACTGCAATATCTGGCAGCTTAAAGCCATTTTAGTTGCTCACGATTTTGTGGGTAAGGAATTTAGAAAACACTCAATTGGGTGGTTCATCTCTGGTACACTGATGTATTGGCAGCAGCTGGGGCAGCAGGGGCTGAAGGCTCCATTTCCAAGATATCCTTTTAAATAATGTTTGACCCTTCAGTGTTTCTTGCTCTGCTTGCCTTTCTCTGTCTGTTTCTATGCCTCTGACTCTCTCTCCATGGCATATCAACTTTCAGTACTCTACATATCTTGGGTTTTTTACAGCATGGTGGTCTCATGGTGGGCATAGTTATTACAAGACACCTACATTTCAAGAGTAAAGAGTCCAAAAGACAAAAAGTGTATGGTTTTAGAATCTTAAAGCCAGGGCCCACAAACTGCAACAGTATCACTGCTACCATATACTATTGCTAAAAGCAGTCACAGTGCTTTTCTTATTTCAAGGGGATGCTAGACCTCAAATATTTATGGGACAAATTTCCAATAATGTGTGGCAATCTTTAATCCAACACAACTTTCTAATGCTTTCAATATAAAGTTCAGTCTCCACACACTATTCATCATTGGGCCATTGCCTATCTTTCCAGCATCAATTCATGCAACATCCATCAAACTAATCTTCACTGGTCTCCACAAACACACACATATTCCAATAATAGTCTCTCTAATGCTCCATGTTCTCCCAGCCTTTCATATGTATTTAGACTTCTATGTTCCACTGAAGACAACAAAGAGCTAATAATGCTAATAATCACTCCATCACCAGAGTCAATGTTGTTGAGGAATGAACTATATTCAATTTTAACTTGAGAACTATGTAGGAACGAAATGAAATTTCCAAATGAAAGCACTTTTAAATCAGAAAAATTTAAGATGTAAATATCAGCATCCAAAATAGCAAAGTGTTCCAGCTATTTCAAAAGATACAGACTTTTAAAAGCTCTTATCTTTTATGTACAGGTAGGATGTCTTTTTGGTGTCATTTTTACAGTTAGTATGAACATGTACATCTTCCAAATACACAGCCATGCAGTGTCAGAGCAAGTCACCATAAAACATCACCAAGCAGCAGCAGCAGAAAGAGAGAGACCTCTGAATTTAAAGTATGCCTTTTGGCTGGCGCAGTGGCTCACGCCTGTAATCCCAGCACTTTGGGAGGCCGAGGCGGGCG
>NW_026657376.1:0-4930 GCF_009828535.3 Hylobates moloch | reverse complement strand
AGGCTGGAGTGCAGTGGCACCATCTCGGCTCACTGCAACCTCTGCTTTCCAGGTTCAAGTTATTCTCCTGCCTCAGCTTCCTGAGTACCTGAGACTACAGGCGCCTGCTCCTACACCCGGCTAATTTTTGTATTTTTAGTAGAGACGGGGTTTTGCTATGTAGCCAGGCTGGTCTCGAACTCCTGAGCTCAGGTGATCCACCCGCCTCGGCCTCCCAAAATGGTGGAATTACAGGCATGAGCCACCGTGTCCAGCTCTATGACCCCATCTTTTTTTTTTTTTTTTTGAGACAGAGTCTCGCTCTGTCGCCCAGGCTGGAGTGCAGTGGTGCGATCTCAGCTCACTGCAAGCTCTGCCTCCCAGGTTCACGCCATTCTCCTGCCTCAGCCTCCCAAGTAGCTGGGACTACAGGCGCCCGCCACCACGCTTGGCTAATTTTTTGTATTTTCAGTAGAGACGGGGTTTCACCATGTTAGCCAGGATGGTCTCGAACTCCTGACCTCGTGATCCGCCCACCTCTGCCTCCCAAAGTGTTGGGATTACAGGCGTGAGCCACCGCACCCAGCTGACCCCATCTTGTAGAGGAGGAAACTCAAGGTCAAACAGAGGGAGCTGTGTAAACTAGGACTGGAACCTGGTCTCGTGGAATTCCTCACAACGTCTCTTAGAGCAAGCTTGTACAACCTGTGGTCCATGGGCTGCATGTGGCCCAGGACAGCTTTGAATGCAGCCCAACACAAATTTGTAAACTTTCTTAAAACATTATGAGATTTATGACTTTTTTTTTTTTTTTTAGATCATCTGCTATTGTTAGTGTTGGTGTATTTTACGTGTGGCCCAAGACAGTTATTTTTCCGGTGTGGCCCAGGGAAGCTAAAAGATTGGACACCCCTGTCTTAGAGGGTTCTGGAGTTCTGGGGCCCAGCATTGTCCCAGCTTCTGGGAACCTCCCTCTGTGTCCATTTGTAAACCTTCCAGACTGCTCAGGAAATCCAGTGGGAAGCCACAGGGCACATTGGGCTTTGGAGTCAGCCAGTTCTGAGTTCAACTGCGGCACCACTGTCCACTGGGGACTGTGCATGGATGGGCTGTGGATTCAGGCAGGGATAGCTCACATTTCAGCCTTGCTGCTCACAAGCAGACAAACTTGGGCAAGTGTCTCCACCTCTTTGTGCCTCAGTCACTTTTCCTCTAAAATAGAAGCAGCACAATACCTCATCCCCAGCACGGTGTGAAGATTCCACGCAATAATATCAAAAGGGCTTAGAATGGTGTCTGGCACGTAGTCATTGCTCAATAAAGACAACTATTATTATTGTTGTTGTTATAATCATTA
Organism: Hylobates moloch; assembly: GCF_009828535.3. Classification (NCBI taxonomy): domain Eukaryota; kingdom Metazoa; phylum Chordata; class Mammalia; order Primates; family Hylobatidae; genus Hylobates; species Hylobates moloch. Next base: position 3,594 of record NW_026657376.1, on the reverse strand, counting down.
CCTTCTCCTACCTCATCTGCTCTGGCTCCTAGCTCCAGGCCTGTGCTCCCCAGCCTGGGTCTCCCACAACAAGGCTCATTGAATCAGCTGTCCCACTGGCAGCATGACACCTTCGAGGCAAGGCACAAAAGCCAGGATGCCTGGGCCCTGGGCATGGCCTTCCTTTGCCTTCATTTGCTTCCAGATCTTCAAGAGCCCAGCAGCCTCTCCTGCCTGGGAAACTGGAACCAGAGGGAGCACTGCTGGCAGAGAGTCCCCACTCTTGGAAAGCAACTCTTTTCAAGCCCGCTGGAATTACAGCCAGCTTTCTGGCCTACTTGGTCCCCAATGCCCCCCTACTCCAGCCAGCCTGGCCTCATCATTCACTGTCCTGGCAAAAGGCCCTCGGCACAGGTCACCTTCAGACCTTTGCCCAGTCTGTTCTCTTTCAACCAGGACCATCCAAATTCAACTAATTACTGCACTTTCTACTTTAAATACTGCCTTCTCCCCTCCCCTACCCAAATACAATCTATGTCCTTCCTCCAGGAAGTATCCCCTGGCCACTCCAGCCCACATGATCTTTGAACTCTTCTTTCACGTAGCTGATACCTATGGTCCCAGTGTCAAAGTTACTTCCTCTGGGAAGCCATCCTTGACCCACCAGGGTGTGCCTGCTGAGTCCCCCCACAGGCCCGATCTACCACAGCAACGAACACTTGGTACTGATATGGCTTTGATCATTCAGTGTCCTTGATGGATGGCCAGGTCCATGAGGGCAAACCCAGGCTGTCTTGTCTGATATCACATCCCTGGACCTGCTCACTCAGTCCCTGCTGAGCACTGGGGGTCCTTGGTGAGCGAGCTGGACGAGGTCCTTGACCACATGGAGCGTACTTGCTCCGGAGGGAGACAGATCCGCCTACAGGGCCCACAAGCGCCCATCGTGTAACTGGGACCAGTGTCTTGCAGGAGAAGGGGCCTGGGGTTCTGGGTGCCCAATCAGGGGACTTACCCTGGACTGGGGAGTCAGAGCAGGTGTCCTTAGAAGTGACATTTCAGGCCAGGTGTGGTGGCTCACACCTGTAATCCCAAAACTTTGGGAGACTGAGGTAGGTGGATCACCTGAGGTCAGGAGTTCGAGACCAGCCTGGCCAACATGGTGAAACCCTGTCTCTACTAAAAATACAAAAATTAGCCAGGCGTGGTGGTGCATGCCTGTAATCCCAGCTACTCGGGAGGCTGAGGCAGGAGAATTGCTTGAACCCGGGAGGCAGAGGTTGCAGTGAGCCAAGATCACACCATTGCACTCCAGCCTGGGCAATAAGAGCAAAACTCCGTCAAAAAAAAAAAAAAAAAAGAAGTGACATTTCAGCTGGGACCCAAAAGATGAGTCCTAGTTAACTCTGGTGGAGGGGAGAGAAGGGGAAGGCACCTCAGGAGGAAGCAAAGAAGTATCTAAGCTGCAAGGAGAGGGGGTGCATGGGACGTTGGCACTACAGGCCCAGGTCCATGACTATTTGCTAAATGAACAAAGGAAGCACTGAACACTCAATGCGGGGCCTGCCACAAGGTGAGGTTTCAACAAAGGCCTGTGGAAGGAATGACGAAGTATTCGCCAGCAGAGGTCTGCACGAGGCCTGGGAGGTACGCTCTCGCATTCTCCCTGCTTGCTGCACTCAGGACACTGCTGGGCGCCCAGTGGCTGCAAATGATGCTCCTCGGCTCGGAGGCTCTGAATGAGGGAGAGCCACTGGCGTTTTGCCTTTTCTGCAGGTCTGAGCCCCGTTACCTAGGCAGCTGCTCTGCCCTTACCATGCTCCCCAAGTGGAAGAAACATCACCAAAGCCCCCAAAACATAAGCCAGGTAGATGGCGCCATCCGCTAGCCTCCCCTTAGCAGTGTTGACCTTGCCACTCAGGGCTGGAATAAGCTGGAAGAGGAAGGAGCCATCTTACATCCTCGCACGGAGACTGAAGGGCCCCGGGGCTACCATGCCCTGAGCCCCATCCAGCTGCGGGCCTGGCACCTGCCAGAGGCAGCCATCTCTACCTACTCCACTCCTTAGGGATTGTCATTCTCAGGGCAGGCACATGCCATCTGGAATACCAGCAAGTGAGGACAGAGGGAGCTCTGGTTATGACCGACCACCACACTGGGAGAACCCTGTGTCTTTCTCCATCCCTTTTCTTGCATGTTCTCTAATACTAGATCTATCATGAACATACGACATCCTGGGGAATGAGGGAAGTGGGAGAGAAGAGAGAGAAAAACAGCAGACACCGCGGCACCATGTCCATGTTGGCTGCTCCCAGATGTGGTCCTAAGCTCCTTACAGGCTTTACTCCCTCAAGTCTCTTACTTAACCGACAAAACATTTCCTAATACCCTGTACTTGCAACTAATTAATCATTTACATAACAATTTGTCTACTGACCCCCTCCCGCTGCCTGTGAGCTCTGGGAAGACAGAAGCTGTATGCTTGCTTGCATGCCTGCATCCATGCACACGTACACACACACACACACACACACACACACACACACGTGCACGAGCGTGCATGCACCTGTATCCTTGGTGTCTGACTTCGGTGCCCAACTTATGCCTGGCGTTTAACAGAACAAAGGTTTGCCATGGCTGGAATTACCTTACTCTAGTACTACAAGATTGTTACCCCATTTTCTGATGAAGATACTGATGCATACGCAATTAAGCAGAAGCTTGCCTGAGATCACAAAACTGATGAGAGTGGGATGCAAACCTAAAGCAGACCCCCGCTTCTCACCAAATATTTGGTCTTCAGTCCATCCATCCAAACAATGGGAGGGAAAGAGAAACTGAAGTTCGGAGGAGGGAGCATGGGATCCCACCAGTGTCCTGATACCCAGGGGACAGAGAGGTTGGGGGAGCCAGAAGCTCTGAGCCTTGGAGCAGTACTCACCCTGTGAAATATTAACCTAGGAGCTGGGGGGAAAACCCAAACAAATGCCCTATTTACAGAGGCTAGACGCTTTCCAGGAGGCAGCAGATCAAGGGCCAGAGACTGGGGGTGTGAGGGGAGTCACCGCAAGTGTGGGGATCTCCAGGCGGTCAGGAAACAGGTGAAAACCAGATGCCACCTGGCTCTGAAAAGTCTGCAGAGATTAAATCTATGAGTTGGGTTATGTCAGAAAGATGCAGACACACAATGAGTGGCGAGTGTGCCTCACAGCTAGGAGGCTGCTGGTGATGCTGGAGACACAGAGGCCTTGAGGAGGCTGCATTCGGCTAGTAATCAGACTGGCTGGGTTCTATTCTTGTAACCAAATGTATTAATGATCCTACCCATACTGAATACCAAGTATATACCAAGAATTCTGGCTGGGCGCGGAGGCTCACGCCTCTAATCCCAGCACTTTGGGAGGCCAAGGCGGGCGGATCACGAGGTGAAGAGATCGAGACCATCCTGGCCAACATGGTGAAACCCTGTCTCTACTAAAAATACAAAAATTAGCAGGGCATGGTAGCGGGCGCCTATAGCCCCAGCTACTCAGGAGGCTGAGGCAGGAAAATTGCTTAAACCTGGGAGATGGAGGTTCCAGTGAGCCAAGATTGCACCACTGTACTCCAGCCTGG
>NW_026657375.1:0-4931 GCF_009828535.3 Hylobates moloch | reverse complement strand
AGTGGACTGCAGTGCAGTTGAATGGAGAAGAAAGGAAAGGAGTGGAGTGGAGTGGAATGGAGTGGAATGGAAAGGAGTGGAATGGAATGTAGTGCACGGGAATGGAGACGAATTTTAAGGAATGGAATACAGTGGAGTGGAGAGGTGTGGAGTGGAGAAGAGTGGACGTTAAGGGAAAGGAATGGAATGGAATGGAAAGGAATGGAATGAAATGGAATGGAATGCAATGGAATGGAATGGAGTGGAGTGGAGGGCAATGTATTGGAATTAAATGGTATGGAGAGGAGTGTAGTGGAGTAGAGTGGAATGGGAAGTAATGGAATGGAGTAGAGTGGACTAGAGTAGAGGTTAGTAGAGTGGAATCAGGTGGAATGGATTGGAATGGAATAGAATGGACAGGAATGGAATGCAGTGGATTGGAATAAAGTTGCCTCGAGTGGAAAGGAATGGAATGGAATGGAATGGAATGGAATGGAATGGAACGGAATGGAATGGAATGGAATGGAATGGAATGGAATGGAATGGAATGGAATGGAATGGAATGGAATGGAATGGAATGGAATGCAATGGAATGGAATGGAATGGAAAAAAGTGCAGTGGAGTGCGGTGGAGTGGAATGGAGAAGAAAGGAAGGGAGTGTGGAGGATTTCAATGGAGTTGAATGGAATGGAGTGGACTGGAATGGAGTGGAATGGAGGGGAATTGGAAGGAAGGGAATGCAGAGTTGGAAAGGAGTGTAGAGGAGAAGAGTACATTTGAATTGAAGGGAATTGAATGGAATGGATTGGAGGGGACTGGAGTAGATTCTAGTGGAAAAGAAGGGAATGGAAAAGAATGCAATGGAATAGAATTGCATGCAATGGAATGGAATGGAATGCAGTGGAATGGAATGGAATGGAATGCAATGGAATGGAATTGTAAAAAGTGAAATGGAGTGAGGTTGAGTGGAATGGAGAAGAAAGGAAGGGATTGGATTGGGGTGGAATGGATGGGAGTGGAATGGAATGGAATGGAATGAGAAAAGGTACTGTGGAGTGCAGTGGAGTGGAATAGAGAAGAAAGGTAGGGAGTGGAGTAGACTGAAATGGAGTGGAATGGAATGGAATCGAATGTATTGTAATGGAATGGAGTGTACTGGATTGGAGGTGAATGGGAAGTCATGGAAAGCAGTGGAGGGTAGAGGAGTGGTGTGGAGAAGACTGGATTTTAAATCAATGGAACGGAATGCAATGGAATGGAATGCAGTGGATAGGAGTGGAGTGGATTGGAGGAGAATGGAATTTAAAGGAAAGTAATGGAATGGAATGCAACACAATGGAATGGAATGGAGTGGAGTGGAGGGTTGTGCATTGGAAATGAATGGAATGGAGAGGTGTGGAGGGCAGTGGAGTGGAATGGGAAGAAATGCAATGGAGTGGAATAGAGAGGAGTGGAATGGAGGGCAGTAGAGTGGACTCAGGTTGAATGGAATGGAATGGAATGGAACGGAACGGAGTGGAATGGAATGGAATGGAATGGATTGGAAAAAAGAGCAGAGGAGTGCAGTATAGTGGAATGGAGAAGAAAGGAAGTTAGTGGAGTGGAGTGGAATGGAGTGAAATGGAATGGAATGGAACGGACTGGAATGGAATGGAATGGAGAGGAGTGGACTGAAATGGAGGTGAATGGGAAGGAATGGAATGTAGTGCAGTGGAGAGGAGTGGATTGGAGAAGAGTTGATTTTAATTGATTGGAATGAAATGCAGTGGAATGGAATAGAATGGAATAGAATGGAATGCAGTGGATAGAAGTGGAAATGCGTGGAGTGAAATAGAATGGAAAGGAATGGACTGGAATGGAATTGAATGAAATGAAAGGGAATGGAAAGGACTGCAATGTAATGGAATGGAATTGAATGGAGAAAAGCGCAGTGCAGTGCAGTGGAGTGGAATGGAGAAGAAAGGAATGGAGTGGAGTGGAATGGAAAGGAGTGGAATGCAATGGAATGGAAAGGAATGGACTGAAATGGAGGCGAATGGGAAGGAATGGAATGCAGTGGAGTGGGGAGGAGTGGAGTGGAGAAGAGTGAATTTGAACTGAATGGAATGGAATGGAAATGATTGGAGAGGAGTGGAGTGGATTCTAGTGGAAAAGAATGCAATGGAATGGAATGGTATGGAATGAAATGAAATGGAATGGAATGAAAAGGAATGGAATGGAGTGGAATGGTATGGAATGAAATGAAATGGAATGGAATGACAAGGAATGGAATGGAGTGGAATGGAATGGAATGGAATGCAATGGAATGGAATGGATTAGAATGGAATGGAATGGAATGGAATGTAAAGGAATGGAATGGAGTGCAATGCATTGGAATGGAAAGGAATGGAATGGAAAAAAGTGCAGTGGAGTGCAGAGGAGTGGCATGGAGAAGAAAGGAAGGGAGTGGAGTGGAGTGGAATGGAGTGCAATGGAATGGAATGGAAAGGAACGGAACGGAATGGAATGGAATTGAATGGAATGGAATGGAATGGAAAGGAAAGGAACAGAACGTAAAGGTATGGAACGGAATGCAATGGAAAGGAGTGGAAAGGAACGGAATGGAATGGAAAGGAGTGGCCTGGAATGGAGGCGAATGGGAACGAATGGAATGCAGTGGTGTGAAGAGGACTGGAGTAGAGAAGAGTTGATTTGAACGGAATGGAATGGAATGGAATGGAATGGAATGGAATGGAATGGAATGGAATGGATAGGAATGGAATGGAGTGGAATGGAATGGAAGGGAATAGAATAGAATGGAATGGAAAGGAATGGAATGGAAAAAAGTGCACTGATGTGTAGTGGAGTGGACTGGAGAAGAAAGAGTGGAGTGGAATGCAGAAGAATGGAATGGAAAGGAATAGAATCGTGAGGACTGGAATGGAGGCGAATGGGAAGCAATGGGTTGCAGTGAAGTGGGGAGGTGTGTAGTGGAGAAGAGTGGATTTGATTGGAATGGAATGAAATGGAAAGAATTTGAGTGGAGTGGAGTGGAGTGGATTCTCGTGGAAAAGAATGGCAAGGAATGGAATGGAATGGATTAGAATGGAATGGAATGGAATGTAAAAAAGTACAGTGCAGTGCAGTACGGTGGCACGGAGAAGAAAGGAAGAGAGTGGAGTACTGTGGAATGGAGGGGAATGGAATGGAATGGAATGGAAAAAAGTGCTGTGGAATGTTCTGGAGTGCAATGGAGAATAAAGGAAGGGAGTGGAGTGAAGTGGAATGGAATGGAATAGAGTGGAATGGAATGGAATTGAATGGAATGAAATGGAGTGGACTGGAATGGAGGCGAATGAAAGGAATGGAATGCAGTGGGGTGGAGAGGAGTGGAGTGGAGAAGAGTATATTTGAATGGAATGGAAAGGAATGGAATGGAATGGAATGAAATGTATTGGAGTGTAGTGGAGGCGATTCCAGGGGAAAAGAATGGAATGGAATGGAAAGAAATGGGATGCAATGGAATGGAGTGACCTGGAATGCAGGTGAACGGTCAGGAATGTAATGTAGTGAAGTGCAGGGGACTGGGGTGGAGAAGAGTGGATTTGAAGGTCATGGAATGGAATGGAACGGAATGTATTGGAGTGGAGTGGAGCAGATTCTAGGGGAAAAGAATGCAATGGAATGGAATGGAATAGAATGGAATGAAAAAAACGCAGTGGAGATCCGTGTAGTGGAATAGAGAAGAAAGGAAGAGAGTGGAGTGGAAAGGAATGTAGGGGAATGGAAAGTTATGGATTGGAATGGAACGGAATGGAATGGAAAAATGTGCAGAGGAGCGCAGTGGAGTGGACTGGAGAAGAAAGGAAGGGAGTGGAGTGTAGTGGAATGCAGTGGAATGGAATGGAAATGAATGGAATGGACTGGCATGGAATGGAAAGGAGGCGAATCGGAAGGCAAGGAATGCAGTGGATTGGAGAAGGGCGGATATGATTTGAATGGAATGGAATGGATTGGAGTGAATTGGAGTGGAATATAGTGGAAAAGAATGGAAGAGATTGGAATGGAATGGAATGGAACGGAATGGAATGGAATGGAATGGAATGGAACGGAATGGAATGGAATGGAATGGAAAAAAGTGCATTCTGGTGCAGTGGAGTGGAATGGAGAAGAAAGGAAGGGAGTGGAGTGGAGTGTAATGGAGTGGAAAGAAATAGAATGGCATTAATAGAATGAAATGGAGTGGACAGGAATGGAGCCGAAAGGGAAGGAATGGAACTCAGTGGAGTGGAGAGGAGTGGAGTGGAGAATAGTGTATTGGAATGGAATGGAATGGAATGGAATAGATTGTCTTGAAGGGGAGTGGAGTGGATTCTAGGGGAAAAGAGTGGAATGAAATGGAATGGAAAGAAATGGAATAGAATGGAATGGAAAAAAGTGCAGTGGAGTGCAGTGGATTGGAATGGAGAAGAAAGGAAGAGAGTGGAGTGCAGTGGAATGGAGGGTATTAGACGGAATGGAATGGTATGGATTGGAACAGTATGGAATGGAATTGAAAAAAGTGCAGTGGCGTGCAGTGGAGTGGAATGGAGAAGAAAGGAAGGGAGTGGAGTTTAGTGGAATGGAGTGGAATGGAATGGAATTGAATGGAATGGAATGGAATGGAGTGGATGGGATTGGAGGCGAATGGGAAGTAATGGAATGCAGTGTACTAGAGAGTAGTGGAGTGGAGAAGAGTGGACTTGAATTGAATGGAATGGAATGGATTGGAGTGGAGTTGAGTGGATTCTATTGGAAAAGAATCATGGAATGGAATGGAATGCAAAGGAATGGAATGGAATAGAATGGAAAAAAGTGCGGTGGAGTACAGTGGAGTGGAATGGAGAAAAAGTAAGGGAGTGGAGGGTAGTGGATTCTAGTGGAAAAGAATGGAATGGAATGGAATGGAATGGATTCGAAAGGGAACGAATGGA
>NW_026657374.1:0-4932 GCF_009828535.3 Hylobates moloch | reverse complement strand
ATACCAAAAATTAGCCAGTCTGGTGATGTGCACCTGTAATCTCAGCTGCTCGGGAGGCTGAGGCAAGAGAATCGCTTGAACCCAGGAGGTGGAGGTTGCAGTGAGCTGAGATCGTGCCATTGCACTCCAGCCTGGGTAACAAGAGCGAAACTCTGTCTCAGAAAAAAAAAAAAACGGAAAGAAATGCAGCCCCTCCAATGCCCAGTTTTCTAAACAAACAGCACAACCAACTAGATCGGAGAATTCATATTACACAACTACTGTGTAGGAAAAACGATAAGAGTTTTTAAAATGAGGCATGGACACTTCATCATCTAATAAGTTCCCAATATCATCCTTCCCTATCCCCACCCATCACTCTTGACTGCCCCTAACTTTCGAGTTAGGTGTGGAGCAAAGGATACGATCTATAGACTAAAGCTCAAAAGTCTCATTGTAAGGCTGGACAAAAATATGTACCAGGATATCTTCTTTTGTTGTGCTTCACCTTACTGCACTTTACAGATACTGCATTTTTTACAAATTGAAGATTTGTGGCAACCCTGCATCAAGCAAGTGTATTGGCACAGTTTTTCCAAGACCATGTGCTCCCTTCGTGACTCAGCGTCAGCATTTGTTAGTAATAAAGTATTTTAAATTGGGCCTTTGAACATAATGCTATGGCACACTCAATAGACAACAGTGTAAACATTAACCTTTCTATGCAGTGGAAAACCAAAAAGATTGTGTGACTCACTTTATTGTGCTACTCACTTTATTGAGGCAGTCTGGAATCGAACTCAGAATATCTCTGAGGTATATAGTGGAAGTCTTGATGATGCATGGGGATTTTAACATATTGGAGTTTCTGGATGTAAAAACAAACCTCCAAAGAAACCCCTAGTGAAAGATGACAATGTGATCTTGTGCCTGAGCCCCAGCAGTCATGACCACCCGAAGCTTCGTCAAGTGATGCTTCTGGATTCTGAGAATCTCCTTTTAAAATCCTAAGAGGGAAACACACACACACAGATTTCCTATCAGGAGGGCATGGTAAATTCACACATTGACTCACTCCCTCTGTTCTAACATGTAAAATAGAGGAAGAGAAAGGTAAATACGTAACTGGACTCAAAAGCATGGTAGGTTTCCCTATGGGCCAGAAATGGAACACAAATACAAAGTAACAAGTGAGACTAAAGCCAGGGACCTCTAGACTCTCTGTCCAGAAACAGGCAATGGCAACCTGGAATCGGGCTACTGCACAGTGACATAGATTAAATGTGCTTCATAAAAGGTGGGATATTAGCAGGCTCTTACATCTCTGTGCTTGAATCCAGAGGCTAAAGCAAGTTTTAAAACAGAAAAAAAAATTAAAGACAAGAGTCTTGCTTGCTTACTGCCTGTGGACATAGCTTTATAGGGAACTACAGTTTCTTAGACCAATAAAGGGTGTCTATCAGAAATATACACCAGATGTCATACAGAATATTTACAGCATTCCAAAACGCATTTCCTTTGGGTAGAGAAAGTTCAGAAAATAATACTGGTAAGTATTGTGGCATAAACATAAAATAGCAAGGAATCTTCAGGGAGGAGGTAGGGAAGTCTAATGGAGTAAGTTGTGCCTATTATTAGATTATCAAAACAGATTAAGAAGCAACAATAATTAAAGCAATTTGGTATTGCTAAAGAACTAAACAGGTGGGTGGAATCCAGATGTAGACTTAAACATAAAAATAGGATATCAGGTCAGGAAAGCATAGATGAATTACTTAATAAATAGTGTGGAACACCTGGCTAAACATTTGAGGAAAAATAAAGTGACATCAATAAACCTAAATAAATTCCAAATGGATCAAAGACTTTAAAGTAACAAAAGCATAAAAGTTATAGAATAGAACATAAGTGAACTCAGCATACTGAAGAGGGCACACTTTCTAAAACAAAGATGAAGCCCAGAAGCCATAAAGGAAAAGATTAGCAAGTTTGACTGTATACAAACCAATAAAGAAATGCTGACCACACAAATATGAATATAAGCAATGTAAAACATAGATGTCATCTCAAAAGTCAACTAACAAATTGGAAAAAATGCAAAAGTTTCAGAGCACAAATCCCTGGCAAAGAATTACACCACTGTTCTTCACAGGAACACAAATTTGTGCACCTTTTTGCAAGGCAATTTGGTAATAACTATTAAACTTTTTTTTTCCTGAGACAGAGTTTCACTCAGCTACCCAGGCTGGAGTGCAGTGGTGTGATCTCAGCTCACTGCAACCTCCACCTCCTGGGTTCAAGTGATTCTCCTGCCTCAGCCTCCCGAGTAGCTGGGATTACAGGTGCACACCACCATGCCTAGCTAATTTTTTGTATTTTTAGTAGAGATGGGGTTTTACCATGTTGGCCCGGCTGGTCTCAAACTCCTGACCTCCAGTGATCCGCCCGCCTCGGCCTCCCAAAGTGCTGGGATCACAGGCATGAGCCACCGTGTCCGGCCTACAAATTTAAATACATACATTCTTCTAAGCAGCATTCCACCTGTAGAAATTTGCAGATATGCCTTAAAAGTACACTGAAATACCTATATAGAGACACTCCTTAAGGCATTATTTGTAACAAAAGACATTAAGTATCTGGCAAATCGGACATTGGCTTAAAAAAAAAGTATGGAATATCCTCTGATAGAATACTATATAGCCTTTACAAAGAGGGGGCTAGATCTTAAAAAACTGATGCAGAAACATCTCTGGGATATATTTTCAAGTAAAAAGCAGTGGAGAAGAAGAGTGTGGTTCAGTATGAGTCCTTTGCATAAACAAAAGAAAAAATGGATGGATTATGTATATTGTATTATATGTGTTTTATATATAAATTTTGATAGCATATGCATGGAAAATATGTACGAACAGGTACATGGAGATGGCCTACTGAGAGGAATCAGAACTCATTTTTGTTTTATGTCATCCTATTTTTAAGTTGAATTTTCTAGCCACATGATGAAATGCTTTTTATTTTCTTTTTTTTTTTTTTTAATTTATTTATTATACTTTAGGTTTTAGGGTACATGTGCACAATGTGCAGGTTTGTTACATATGTATCCATGTGCCATGTTGATTTCCTGCACCCATTAGCTCGTCATTTAGCATTAGGTATATCTCCTAATGCTGTCCCCGCCCCCCCACCCCCCACCCCACAACAGTACCCGGAATGTGATGTTCCCCTTCCTGTGTCCATGAGTTCTCATTGTTCAATTCCCACCTATGAGTGAGAACATGCGGTGTTTGGTTTTTTGTCCTTGCGATAGTTTACTGAGAATGATGTTTTCCAGTTTCATCCATGTCCCTACAAAGGACACGAACTCATCATTTTTTATGGCTGCATAGTATTCCATGGTGTATATGTGCCACATTTTCTTAATCCAGTCTATTGTTGTTGGACATTTGGGTTGGTTCCAAGTCTTTGCTATTGTGAATAGTGCCGCAAGAAACATACGTGTGCATGTGTCTTTATAGCAGCATGATTTATACTCCTTTGGGTATATACCCAGTAATGGGATGGCTGGGTCAAATGGTATTTCTAGTTCTAGATCCCTGAGGAATCGCCACACTGACTTCCACAATGGTTGAACTAGTTTACAGTCCCACCAACAGTGTAAAAGTGTTCCTATTTCTCCACATCCTCTCCAGCACCTGTTGTTTCCTGATTTTTTAATGATGGCCATTCTAACTGGTGTGAGATGGTATCTCACTGTGGTTTTGATTTGCATTTCTCTGATGGCCAGTGATGATGAGCATTTCTTCATGTGTTTTCTGGCTGCATAAATGTCTTCTTTTGAGAAGTGTCTGTTCATGTCCTTTGCCCACTTTTTGATGGGGTTGTTTGTTTTTTTCTTGTAAATTTGTTTGAGTTCATTGTAGATTCTGGATATTAGCCCTTTGTCAGATGAGTAGGAAAAGAGGAAGTCAAACTGTCCCTGTTTGCAGATGACATGATTGTATATCTAGAAAATCCCATTGTCTCAGCCCAAAATCTCCTTAAGCTGATTAGCAACTTCAGCAAAGTCTCAGGATACAAAATCAATGTACAAAAATCACAAGCATTCTTGTACACCAATCACAGACAAACAGAGAGCCAAATCATGAGTGAACTCCCATTCACAATTGCTTCAAAGAGAATAAAATACCTAGGAATCCAACTTACAAGGGATGTGAAGGACCTCTTCAAGGAGAACTACAAACCACTGCTCAATGAAATAAAAGAGGATACAAACAAATGGAAGAACATTCCATGCTCATGGGTTGGAAGAATCAATATCGTGAAAATGGCCATACTGCCCAAAGTAATTTATAGATTCAATGCCATCCCCATCAAGCTACCAATGACTTTCTTCACAGAATTGGAAAAAACTACTTTAAAGTTCATATGGAACCAAAAAAGAGCCCGCATCGCCAAGTCAATCCTAAGCCAAAAGAACAAAGCTGGAGGCATCACGCTACCTGACTTCAAACTATACTACAAGGCTACAGTAACCAAAACAGCATGGTACTGGTACCACAACAGAGATACAGATCAATGGAACAGAACAGAGCCCTCAGAAATGATGCCGCATATCTACAACTATTTGATCTTTGACAAACCTGACAAAAACAAGAAATGGGGAAAGGATTCCCTATTTAATAAATGGTGCTGGGAAAACTGGCTAGCCATATGTAGAAAGCTGAAACTGGATCCCTTCCTTACACCTTATACAAAAATTAATTCAAGATGGATTAAAGACTTAAATGTTAGACCTAAAACCATTAAAATCCTACAAGAAAACCTAGGCAATACCATTCAGGCCATAGGCGTGGGCAAGGACTTCATGTCTAAAACACCAAAAGCAATGGCAACAAAAGCCAAAATTGACAAATGGGATCTCATTAAACTAAAGAGCTTCTGCACAGCAAAAGA
>NW_026657373.1:0-4933 GCF_009828535.3 Hylobates moloch | reverse complement strand
TGACCTCGTGATCCACCCGCCTTGGCCTCCCAAAGTGCTGGGATTACGCACATGAGCCACCGTGCCCGGCCGAAGTCAGGCAATTTTAGAATAAGGTTTCCAAGCGATGACAATCTGTGCCACACACAGAAGAGAAGGCAGAGATGGCGTATGAATCACTACAGTGCTTGAGGATACCCTCCTCCACGTTGGCTGATATCACCTCATTGCCTTGAACATGCTTTGCGTTCCCTGCGTCAGAGACGACCTACGTTCTGCCCTGAGTTTCTTCCTTGGAGACAGAAAACACTCGATGACTGATAACTTTCCCTTGAGGAAATCTTCCCAGCCACGAACCTTGACTGTGTGTTTACCGTGAGGTCTGAGAGGCTGTGATGAGGGTTCGGTTCTCTGCGGGGGGAGTGGTGGCCTTCCACCGTACAGTAATTCCAGAGCCACATGATGGCGTGACTCATGCTGTGGGTATTTTAAGTCATGGGACTCCTTCCCATGTGAGACTTTTGAAAGGGGGTATGCTTGTTACAGCATTAACAGATACTCTTGGAGCTCACTGTTACATGCCAGTCGGCTTCCTTGCAATTTGCTTTTAGACGGAGCCTCTGATGTTTCCAGGCTGCCCCAGAAGCTTGTCTCTGCACCTGGCCTGGGTCCCCCTTCCTCTGTTTGACTCCTCAAGTTCCTTTTTTTTGAGACAGTGTCTCTGTTGCCCAGGCTGGACTGCAGTGGTACGATCTTGGCTCACTGCCACCTCCACCTCCTGGGTTCAAGTGATTCTCCTGCCTCCGCCTCCCAAGTAGTTTGGATTACAGGCACGCACCATCACACCTGGCTAACTTTTGTATTTTTAGTACAGACGGGGTTTTGCCATGTTGGCCAGGCTGGTCTCGAACCCCTGATCTCAAACGATTTGCCAGCCTCGGCCTCCCAAAGTGCTGGGATTACAGGCTTGAGCCACCTTGCCCAGCAGGTTCTAAACCCACAAAAAGGCTCTGAAAAGAACAAGAAGAGACACAGACAGCAACACATACCTATGGTTCTTCATGGAACCCTTCCTGTCAAGTGTAAGGAGCAAAGAAGTAAACTTTGTTCGCCCTTAATCTAGACCAGAGGTAATTGTGCCCCCAACAGTGGCATTTGACCATGTTTGGATATACTGTTGGTTGTCATGACAGAAGGAGGCAAGTTACTGACCTCTGGGGGTTGAGACCAGAGATGTTGCTAAACATTCTGCAAAGCAAAAGACAGCTACACAACAAATAACCATCCCATCCTATTATGAACGGAATGCTGTGTTCACCCCAAATTTATGAGTTGAAGATCTAATCACCAGTGTGATGATACTAGAAGGTGGGGCTTTGGGGAGGTAATTTGGGTTAGATGAGGTTATAATAGTTGGATCCTCTTGATAGAATTACTGTCCTTATAAGAAGAGACCAGGGTGGTGTGTTTTCTCTGTCTCTCTCTCTCTCTCTCTCTCCCTGTATCATGTGAAGATACAATTAGAAGGTAGCCACATGCAAGCCAGGAACCCAACTATACTGGCTTTCCAACCTCTGATTTCCAGTCTCCCAAATTGTGAGAAATAAATGTTGGTGGTTGAAGCCACCCAGTCTGTGGTATTTTGTTATAGCAGCACATGCTGACAGAGACACTGCCAATGTGAATGGTGCTAAAATGAGGAAGCCCTGAGCTAGACTCTTCTGCAGGGTCTTCAGATAGATGCAGGGCAAAGACCAAAACTTAGACACCCTCACCTCAAAAGAAGTCAGGTGAACATAATACAATGGGGTCTGCAGCTTATGGGTAGAAACTAGAGAATACCTAGGGCACCTCATGATTCTCTGGTGGTCTTCATTAGTGGTTTGTTGGAGAACAGAAGTATTCATATTTAAGAATGGAAGGCTGGCCCTACTCAGCAGGCAAAGATGCTAACAAACCCAGTGAATGTGAAGCTGCAGGATACATGAGCTGGGTATAAAAGTGAGGGGGAGAGGGGTATCAAAAATGTCAGCCACTGCCCCCTGTCTAGACAGAGAAGCAAGGAGAGTTGTCTGCTTCAATTCCTTTCTTGCATCTGGGCTAATAAATATCAACCTGTTTTCTTTTTAGAGATGAATAATAAATAGTCATCATTCATCAAAATGATGGGCTTCACTATTAGAGATTGGGTGCACCACAGGCTGAATGTACTCGTAGACCTTGGCTTATAAGGATGATCTTAAAATGGGTCAGGGGAGGCATAGAGTCATGGGGCTGAGTCTTTGTGACGTCATCTCTTCCCTGTGAAAATGTTTGTACACTTTATTTTATTTATTTTATTTATTTTTTGCCACTGGCCAATTTGCATTATACAGGCTTCAAAGCCACCCTTTAAGAGATGCAGGATCTCCCACTGTACAGCAATGGTGGGCATTCCATCCTGGGGTGTGTGGATTTCTGTGTTGAATGATAGTGCAATATGGTAGAGCAGCTAGGTCCACTTTGTTGGATTCTATCCTCTGGAGTCCCCTGGAATCCCCTTAACACCCATTTCTGAGATTAAGCAACAAGAAAAGATATGGAGAGAGGGAATCCTGCTGCCTTTCACCCCTGGTCATCAGAGAGCTGTTTACTGCAGGACTTCCAGTCACTCAGTGTGGGTTTCAAGAACAAATAGATCCATTTAGAGAAATAAATCATATCACTATAATCAAACACCCAGTTTGGGTGATGAGACAGTAGTTTACATAAGAGATGATTGATAGCAGCCCGAAAGCTTCCCTGATTAATAAGGATCTTCATTTGTGCTTTTCAATGAGAAAGTCTTTAAATTAATTAAAGAGGCTTTAGGAGGGGAAGGAGTGCTTGCCAGCTTTAGAACGCTTTGATTTTTCTATCCATATTCTCCATAAGACACATTATTGCAAATTTGTTTTTGTAAACACCCACTCTTTATGCCATAAATATTCAACCCTCGTTTATGCGTTTGCATCCGGCAAGTGGTAGAGGGAGCCCCGGAGGCTCTCTCTCTCCTCATTAAGGAGCTCAAGTGGAAGCAAGAGCCATTTGTCATTGTCTAAAGTGGGAAGACCCTGAAATGAGTCCTGCTTTCATGCGGAACCTGCTAGAAAGACCAAACAGGCGTTGAACAAGCACAGGGAGGGCAGCAGGGATGCAGCTCCTGTGTGTCCAATATAGACAGAATTCCATGTCAAATTAAAGACACATCAGTTTCCCTTGTGTAATGGAATCATTGCCTTTTCTGACAGTGTTGATGTTGACTAGGTTGACCATGGACCAGGCTGGCTTCATGGATGGGGTAAGAGTTGAGGGGGTTATGGATAGATGGGGAGAGATGACATCACTAAGGACGGGTGTTTTGGGGGGATCCATATGACCAAATGTACATTGAGTGAGGGGGCTACTCACCTCACCAGCCTCCAATCTTCTTTCCGACCTATTTTCCTTCATATCATCTGTTACCAGGGAATAAACTTTAAATTTTAGTTCTCACTGCTGTTCTTCACCGGCACATGAGATGAATGAGCTCAAGGGTGCTCCTGTTCTGTTCAGCATGATATGTTCCCCTTGTAGATACTCCATAAATTGTACTCAATAAATGCCCAGTCAACGTTTTTGAATTATTTAACGAATGAACGGGTAGAAATGCAAAATAGTGGATGAGGGCGGTGACCCCGAGGTAATCCAAGGAGAAGAGGTTTCTGCAAGGTTTGCAGATGTGGCATTACTGAAAAGGCAAGACTGGGTTGGGCCCCAGAGTGGCTAGTATGCTGTAGCATGAAATTTAGGATTTATATCGAGGCCAGAGCATAGCTTTTGAGTTGTGGGTGAGCTCTGAGAACTTGCCAGCTATAGTGATGGGGGTGGTTGGCATAAGCCATGTGAGATCTCATTGCATCCAATGCATAAAAGGATGGCTTGGGGTTAAGAATGAGGGGGCTTCGGCCAGGCGTGGCGGCTCACGCCTGTAATCCCAGCACCTTGGGAGGCCGAGGAGGGCGGATCACGACGTCAGGAGATCGAGGCCATCCTGGCTAACATGGTGAAACCCCGTCTCTATTAAAAATACACAAAAAATTAGCTGGTGGGTGGACCATGCTGAGCTTCTGGTGGGTGGACCATGCTTGGAGCCTCTGGTGGGTGAACCATGCTGAGCTTCTGGTGGGTGGACCATGGTGGAGCCTCTGGTGTGTGAACCATGCTGAGCTTCTGGTGGGTGGACCATGGTGGAGCTTCTGGTGGGTGGACCATGCTGAGCTTCTGGTGGGTGGACCATGCTGAGCTTCTGGTGGGTGGACCATGCTGAGCTTCTGGTGGGTGGACCATGCTGAGCTTCTGGTGGGTGGACCATGCTGAGCTTCTGGTGGGTGGACCATGGTGGAGCTTCTGGTGGGTGAACCATGCTGAGCTTCTGGTGGGTGGACCATGGTGGAGCCTCTGATGGGTGGACCATGGTGGAGCCTCTGGTGGGTGGACCATGCTGAGCTTCTGGTGGGTGAACCATGCTGAGCTTCTGGTGGGCGGGGTATCCACCCATCAGTGGGTGCCCATTGATAGTGGGGACTTCACCCCATGTCCCAGAAACCTGCAAGGAGGTCACACGCCCCATACATTCTTTCTGGTGACTTAATGCGTCCACAGCACGCTGTGCGTTTCCCCAAAAATGACATCGGTCAATTATACTTTAAAATCAAATGCCTTCCTGATGGACGAAACTGGAAATGTGAAAACACTTTAATTCTCAGATAATGTAATGGTTTACGTCTGGATCTCCTCAGGCAGCCCACGGCTGGTTCACGTCGCTCCCTTCCAAGAAATGTTTGCAGTATGTGTCTCATTTAATAATGATTTACACATGGAAAATAAATGCTTTCCTCTTAGGCGTCCACCTGTCTATCACCCAGAGTCTGGGAGGACGGCCCTTCTTTTCAAC
>NW_026657372.1:0-4934 GCF_009828535.3 Hylobates moloch | reverse complement strand
AAATTCTAAGAGGGGAGGGAGCTTCCAGGTCACAGGTAGATAAGAGACAAATGGCTGCACTGTCTAGAGTTTCTGATTATCTTTTCCAAAGGAGGCAATCAGACATGCATGTCTTAGTGAGCAGAGGGTGGCTTTGAATACAATGGGAGGCAGCTTTGCCTTAAGCCGTGCCCAGCTTGACTCTTCCCTTTAACTTAGTGATCTGGGGGTCCCAAGACTTACTTTCTTTTCATACAAGTCTTTGGAAGCAACCATTATCACATTATATTAATAAAAGCAGATGCTGCATTATCCGTCAGTGTATTCTGAGGATGTAATGAGAGGATGCACACTGGAGCTAGTTAGTAACCAACTAAAAATTAACTGAAGTTACAGAAAAAAAGACAACAGTATAAGAGCACAACCCCGATGTCACCCGGCATTGCCCATCAAGTGAGAGCCCTGAGGGCAGAGGGCAGGTCTGCACACATCCCAGTGCCCTGGGCCTCCCCTGAGGGAGAGGCAGACCGGCTCAGCTCACTCCCAAACCCACATGACCCATGAAGACACTCCTTCCACGAAGGCTGGGGTTGGGAGGGGTGAGTGTAGGAGGCAGCCACGTGCCACTCCCCATGAGCCCAGATGCAAGGTGCGGCTCCCCACGACCTGGGATGCAGGGTGCGGCTCCCCACGACCTGGGACGCAGGGTGCAGAGTGCGGCTGCCCACGACCTGGGACACAGGGTGCAGGGTGCAGCTCCCCACGACCTGGGGTGCAGGGTGCAGAGTGCGGCTGCCCATGACCTGGGACGCAGGGTGCAGGGTGCAGCTCCCCACGACCTGGGACGCAGGGTGCAGGGTGCAGCTCCCCACGACCTGGGGTGCAGGGTGCAGAGTGCGGCTGCCCATGACCTGGGACGCAGGGTGCAGAGTGCAGCTCCCCACGACCTGGGACGCAGGGTGCGGCTGCCCATCACCTGGGACGCGTGGAGTGGCACCAGCCCTTTTGGAGAGTTTCCCGCGTGGAGTATGGGGCTACAGGGAGCAGTTCTCCGTCCATTACGGCCTCCCCCAGGCACTCCAGGCTCCCGGGCAGGGCCGCTCAGGCATCCACGTGGCTTGGACACCCCTCGAGGTTACTGCTTCTCTGGTCCAGCTTCTTCAGGGTCTCCAGACCTCAGTCAGAGCAAGCACTTGGATCCGACGGGATGCCGGATTCCAGTTCTACCCCGTCCTCCGATTCCTGGGCTCTCAAACCCAGAGACTGTCCCAGCGTCTCCGACCTTCAGTGAGTTAGGAGCTCCTGGGTTATTCTACAAAATTGGGAGCTGGTCTGTCCGGCACCTAAAGATCTATCTGGGAGGGTGGGGCTTCCCTGTCCCACTGGCGGCCTGGTATTCACTGGGTCACGGTCCTGCCTCCACGTCATATCAAGTCCTCCAGGGAGCAAGTGCAGTAACAACTGTTTAAATCACAAATCAGACACGGTCTCACTGCAAGCCACAGAATCTTACATCCCGCTGGCATTGCCAGAAGCCAATCACCGGCCCCACTAATAATACAACCTGAGACCATGCTGCAGTGTCTACCAATCAGCTCTAAGCATCGCCTGTCCCACTAATACAACCGGAGAGCACGCTGCAGTGTTCACCAATCAGCTCTAAGCATCACCTGTCCCACTAACACAACCGGAGAGCACGCTGCAGTGTTCACCAATCAGCTCTAAACATCATCACCTGCCCCACTAATACAACCGGAGAGCACGCTGCAGTGTTCACCAATCAGCTCTAAACATCATCACCTGCCCCACTAATACTACAACCTGAGCGCACGCTGCCTTGCTCATCAATCCCAGATGCCTCACTCACGCCTTCTGAACATCAAACTGTCAAATCGAAGTAATCAGAAAGAAATATAATTGTGATATGTCTGACTTTTGTGTAAATAATCAACCCACAGTTTTCACCCAAATTTTTGGAAGCACGAGGTTGCCAAAAGTCTTCCAAATGGAACAAAAGAAATCCCTGCAGAGGGGCTATCAGCTGTCAAAGACATAATAACTGCGTAGAAGAGGACAAAAAAGGGGACATTTCCCTGCACAAGGCAGGGAATGAACACACTCTGGGTTCTTCATTAAAACTTGGTGCAGAGGAGAGATTCGTACCAAGGTGCCTAAAGCGACAATCTGCAGATATCCTTCCCCTAGCAACAATTCCGGTGACTTTCTAAAGGGAAGAAAATCACCAGCGTTTAAGAGGAACCCATTTAGGATCTACGTTTTACCACACTTAAGTTAGCATCCTAAGGGCTAGAGAGGAACTCTTAAGTCACTGGGAAGTTACACAAAGCGAGAGAAGGGAAACCAAACGCAGGCAATCCTCAGCGGAGCTCTTCTCCAGCTGGAACAATGAGCTTTGTCCCGGGAACAAGGGGGGCACGCCCAGGCCTGGAAGCTGCAGGATGAATGGGACTTCTCAAGTTATCCACCCACCTCCCCGCCAAGGAAACCCGGGAGCTGGTGTTTGCTTTGGAGCTGGGCTGGCTGTCGGCATGTGCCCTGGCGCTGGGCCACGTCTCATCACCCACCCTCTGTCCCTGCCATTGTTCTGCAATTAGTTAAGAGGGGGAAACATGCTTCTTACAACCCAGCAGGACGCTTTAGCCGACAAAGCTCCTGGATTTAAAACAGATTCGCCCTTTCATGTTCCAGAAGCTCCTCTTTGGTCTGGGCCTGGAGTTTGCCCCCGAGGCCCCCTGTGGATGGACTGAAGGGCTTTGCTAAATCCCACCCAAACACCAAGAACCCAGTCAGCCTCCACCCTTCGCAGGAAGCCTCTTCCTGACTAGAATGACAAAAATCGTAAGAAGCCCAAGTGATTCTCAATCCTCCTTTACGGAGGCAGGAACAGAAGCCGGGGAGGTTCCGCCCTGACCCACGATGGCAGAGGAAGGGGAGAGGGGTCCCTGATGCAGTCATGCACCCAGAAGCCCCAACTCGCCCCGCAAGGAAGAAACAGTGAGAGCTCCCTGAGCTGCCCTCACCTCCAGGCACGGTGTGACCGAACCTCCTCTCCCAGGCATCCCAGTTGCACCGGCACTGGGCACGCCCAGTTCATAGAAACGGGGTCATCTTTTATGGTATTGATTTGGATCACCTCCCGTCCTGTGTGAGACACAAATCACCAAGAGCACATGGAGTCCGGTGTGCCCGGCTGGGTTCATTAAAAGCCTTTCTACGTGTGCAGGTTTCATCAAGTACAGTTTTTTTAGGAGTCACTGATGATGCAGAATGCTGGCTCCGAAACACAGTCCTGCAGCGCCTTGACCATGGTATCGCCCGATTTCACAGACAGCACGGTGCCAGGCATGATCTGCTGAGGCTGCCAGTTCACCGCGGGACGGAGCTGGTGGCCGGTCTTCCCGTGGGAGCTAGGCTTCGCTCCCTGCGCCCTGGCTCTGATCCCACCCGTGGAACGGAAAAGAACATCCCAGCCCCAGTGCTCGCCGCTCACTCATTGGTATTAGCGGCACATCAGCAGTTCATGGGCAATGCTGACCACAGGTGCGGGGACCATGAGCACCGCTGTTCAGTGAGGAGGAGGCCAGGCGCCAGCAGGTGACCACGGTGCCCGCTGCAGTGAAAGGCTCAGGAGGAGGCCCGGAAGTAGCTATGGCTGCAGGGTCAGAGAGGGCCCCAGAGTGCGGTGCTTGATCTGGCGAGGGCAGGGTGTATGTTGTTTGCTGAATGGACACTGCACGGCCCCACGGAAGACGGGGTGAGGAAAGGGCCTCTAACGGAAGCCACAGCGGGACTGGGGTGCAGCGGGGCTGGGGTGCAGCGGGGCTGGGGTGCAGCGGGGCTGGGGTGCAGCGGGCTGGGGTGCAGCGGGGCTGGGGTGCAGCGGGGCTGGGGTGCAGCGTGCCTAGGGGACAGCCGGAGCCAGCTCGCAGCTTTCCTTTCTTTATCTCAAACACTCTGAAGGTTCCAAAGTCAGGGCCATTGAACAAGATGCGCTCCTGACGGCGCTCCCACTCCGCACCTGCCCGCCCTGGGAGGCCGGCAAGGCGGCTCCCATCGATCCTCCCGCTGTCACCCCCATGCGGTGGTGTTATCAGGAGGGGAACCTTTGGAGGCCGCGCACTTTAGATGAGGTCCTGAGAACAAGCCCCATCATGAGACTCGTGTCCTTGTAGGAAGAGGAAGACATCCAGAGAGCATGTGCCTCTTTCTCCACCACGTGAGGACACAGAGAGAGGGCGTCATCTGCAGACCTGCAAGAAGCCCTCACCAGAACCCAACCCTGCTGGCATCTTTGATCTCAGACTTCCAGCCTCCACAACTGTGAGAAAATAAATCTGTGATTCAAGCTGCCCCATCCGTGGTATTTGTGGGGCTGCCCGGGCTGCCCAGTGCAAACAGCACACACTGTCTCCAAGCCCTTCCCGCCGCCCAGCCCACCAGAGGAGCACACGCAGCTGCGGAGAGGAGGACATCTGGGTTCCTCCAGTTTTGCACGATTACAAATAGCCCTGCAATGACGAGCTTTCGGTACATCCCATCTGTGATGCGTGTTAATATACCTATGAAACAGGTTCCTAGAAATGGCACTGTTGTGTCAAAGGAGACACACGCCGAAGAACAGCTGCCGTTTGCTGCTCACTTGCTAGGTGTGGGCCACTTCTATAAATACAGGTGTTGTGCAAGCCTGAAGGACAGGAACTTGCTCAAGTCTGACCGTAGCACACAGATCTACAAAGACCCAGACCCAGGCTGCTGGGGGCGCAGCGTTTCTGGGGGACAGCTGGAGACAGAGGCACATGGTGGTATTAGAAGGTGAAGCCTTTGGAGTTGACACACATTAGATGAGCACCCGTTCTACCAGCACCCACTCTCCACCAGCACCCACTCCACCAGCACCCACTCCACCAGCACCCACTCCCCACGAGCACCCACTC
>NW_026657371.1:0-4934 GCF_009828535.3 Hylobates moloch | reverse complement strand
GAGCTGGAGACCGGAGCTGTTCCTATTCGGCCATCTTGGCTCCACGCATTCTGCCAAACTTCTTTCTGTTCTGTGCATTCAACTAACAGAGTTGAACCTTAGTGTTGATTGAGAAGTTCCTAATAACCCATTCTGTAGAAACTGCAAGCGGACATTCCTGGCGTTAAGGGGCCTATAGTGGAAAAAGTAATATCTTTATAAAAACTACACAGAATCATTCTGCAAAACTACTTTCTGCTCTGTGCTTTCAACTAACAGAGTTGAATCTTACTGTTGAATGAGAAGTTCTGAAACACTCTTTCTGTAGAAACTGCAAGCGGACATTCGGAGCACTGAGTGGCCTATAGTGGAAAAAGGAATGCCTTCATCTTAAAACTACACAGAAGCATTCTGCGATACTTCTTTCTGTTCTGTGCATTCAACTAGCAGAGTTGAACCTTACTTTTCATTGAGAAGTTGTGAAACTCTCTTTCTGTAGAAACTGCAAGTGGACATTTGGAGCGCTAAGGGGCCTATAGTGGAAACAGGAATATCCTCAAATAACAACTACACAGAATCATTCTGCCAAACTTCTTTCTGTTCTGTGCATTCAACTCACCGAGTTGAACTTTACTTTTCATTGAGAAGTTCTGAAATTCTCTTTTTGTACAAACTGCAAGCGGACATTCTGAGCGCTAAGGTGCCTATAGTGGAAAAAGAAACATCTTCAAATAAAAACTACACAGAATCATTCTGTGAAACTCCTTTCTGTTCTGTGCATTCAAATAGCAGATTTGAACCTTACTTTTGATTGAGAAGTTGTGAAATTCTATTTCTGCGGAAACTGCAAGTGGACATACCGAGTGCTAAGGGACATATTGTGGAAAAAGGAATATCTTCAAATGAAACCTACACAGAAGCATTCTGTGAAACTTCTTTCTGTTCTATGCATTCAACTAACAGAGTTGAACGTTTCCTTTGATTGAGCAGTTCTGAAACACTCTTTCTGTAGAAACTGCAAGTGGATATTCTGAGGGCTAAGGGGTCTGTACTGGAAAAAAGAATGTCTTCAAATGAAAACTACACAGAAGCATTCTGTGAAACTCCTTTCTCTTCTGTGCATTCAGCTAACAGAGGTGAACCATACTTTTTATTGAGCAGTTCTGAAACACTCTTTCTGTAGAAACTGCAAGTGTACATTCGTAGCGCTAAGGGGCCTAGAATGGAAAAAGGAATATCTTCAAATAAAAACTACACAGAAGCATTCTGTGAAACTTCTTTCTGTTCCAGGCATACAACTAACAGAGTTGAACCTTACTTTGGATTGAGCAGTTCTGAAACACTCTTTCTTTAGAAAATGCAAGTGGACATACGGAAGTGTTAAAGGACTTATAGAGGAAAAAGGAATATCTTCAAATGAAAACTACACAGAAGGATTCCGTGAAACATCATTCTGTTCTGTGCATTCACCAAACAGAGTTGAACCTCAGTTTTGATTGAGAAGCTCTGAAACTCTCTTTCTGTAGATACTGCAAGCGGATATTCCGAGCGCAAAAGGGGCCTATGGTGGAAAGAGGAATATCTTCAAATAAGAACTACACAGAAGCACTCTGCGAAACATTTTCTGATCTGTGCATTCCACTAACAGGGTTGAACCATACTTTTGATTGACGAGTTTTGAAACACTCTTTCTGTAGAAACTGCAAGGGGACATTCAGAGCGCTAAGGGGCCTATAGTGGAAAAAGGAATATCTTCAAATAAAAACTACACAGAATCATTCTGCCAAACTTCTTTCTCTTCTGTGCATTCAACTAAAAGAGTTGAACCTTACATTTGATTGAGGAGTTTTGAAACACTCTTTCTGTAAAAACTGCAAGTGGACATTCAGAGCACTAGGTGGCCTATAGTTGAAAAAGGAATATCTTCAAATAACAGCTACACAGAATCATTCTGCCAAACATCTTTCGATTCTCTGCATTCAACTAACAGAGTTGAAACCTACTGTTGATTGAGAAATTCTGATACACTCTTTCTGTGGAAACGGCAAGCACACATATGGAGCGCTAAGGGGGCTATAGTGGAAAAAGAAACATCTTCAAATAAAAACAACACAGAAGCATTCTGCGAAACTTCTTTCTGATCTTTGTATTCAGCTAGCAGAGTTGAACCTTACTTTTGATTGAGAAGTTGTGAAACTCTCTTTCTGTAGAAACTGCAAGGGCATATTCAGAGCACTAAGGGGATTATATTGGAAAAAGGAATATCTTCAAATAAACGCTACACAGAAGCATTCTGCCAAACTTCTTTCTGTTCTGTGCATTCCAACAACAGAGTTGAAACTTACTTTTGATTGAGAAGTTCTGAAACTCGCTTTCTGTAGGAACTGCAAGCGGACATTCGGAGAACAATGGGGCCTTTTGTGGAAAAAGGAATATCTTCAAATAAAAAATACACAGAAGCATTCTGCGAAACTTCTTTCTCATCTGTGCATTCAACTAACAGAGATGAACTTTACTTTTGATTGAGGAGTTTTGAGACACTCTTTCTGTAGAAACTGCAAGCGGACATTCTGGGCGTTAAGTGGCCTATAGTGGAAATTGAATATCATCAAATAAAATTACACATAATCATTCTGCCAAACTTCTTTCTGTTCTGTGCATTCAACAAACAGAGTTGAAACTTCCTGTTGATTGAGAAGTTCTCAAACACTCTTTCTGTAGAAAGTGAAATCGGACATTCAGAGCACTAAGGGGCCTATGGTGGAAAAAGGAATATCTTCAAATTAAAACTACAGAGAAGCATTCTGCGAAACTTCTTTCTGATCTGTGCATTCACCTAGCAGAGGTGAAGCTTACTTTTGATTGAGGAGTTTTGAAACACTCTTTCTGTAGAAACTGCAAGGGGACATTCGGAGCGCTAAGGGGCATATAGTGGAAAAAGGTATGTCTTGAAATAAAAACTACACAGAATTATTCTGCAAACTTCTTTCTGTTCTGTGCATTCAACTGACAGAGTTGAACCTTACTGTTGATTGTTAAGTTCTGAAACACTCTTTCTGTAGAAACTGCAAGTGGAGATTCGGATCGCTAAGGGGCCTATAGTGGAAAAAGCTATATCTTCAAAAAAAAACTGCACAGTAGCATTCTGTGATACTTCTTTCTGATCTGTGCATTCAACTAGAAGAGTTGAAACTTACTTTTGTTTGAGGAGTTTTGAGACACTCTTTCTGTAAAAAGTGCAAGTGGAGTTTCGGAGTGCTAAGGGGCCTATTGTGTAAAAAGGAATATCTTAAATTAAAAACTACACAGAAGCATTCTGCGAAACATCTTTCTGATCTGTGCATTCACCTAGCAGAGGTTAACCTTACTTTTGATTGAGGAGTTTTGAAACACTCTTTCTGTAGAAACAGCAAGGGGACATTCGGAGCGCTAAGGGGCCTATAGAGGAAAAAGGTGTATCTTGAAATAAAAACTACACAGATTAATTCTGCCAAACTTCTTTCTCTTCTGTGCATTCAACTGACAGAGTTGAACCTTAGTTTTGATTGAGAAGTTCTGAAACTCGCTTTCTGTAGAAACTGCAAGCGGACATTCGGAGAACAATGGGGCCTTTTGTGGAAAAAGGATTATCTTCAAATAAGAACTACACAGAAGCATTCTGCGAAACTTCTTTCTGATCTGTGCATTCAACTAGCAGAGTTGAAGCTTACTTTTGATTCAGGAGTTTTGAAACACTCTTTCTGTAGAAGGTGCAAGTGGACAGTCTGAGCGCTAAGGGGCCTATAGTGGAAAAAGAAACATCTTCAAATAAAAACTACACAGAAGCTTTCTGCGAAACTTCTTTCTGATCTGTGCATTCAACTAGCAGATTTAAACCTTACCTTTGATTGAGCAGTTGTGAAATTCTCTTTCTGTAGAAACTGCAAGCGGACATTCGGAGGGCTAAGGGGCCTATAGTGGAAAATGAAATATCTTCAAATAAAAACTACTCAGAATCATTCTGCCAAACTTCTTTCTGTTCTGTCCATTCAGCTAACAGTGTTGAACCTTACTGTTGATTGAGAAGTTCTGAAACACTCTTTCTGTAGAAACTGCAAGCGGACATTCGGAGCGCTAAGGGGCCTATAGTGGAAAAAGGAATATCTTCAAAGAGAAAATACAGAGACATTCTAGGAAACTTCTTTCTCATCTGCGCATTCAATTAACAGAGTTGAATCTTACTTTTGATTGAGAAGTTCTGAAACTCTCTTTCTGTAGAAATTGCAAGCAGACATTTGGAGCACTAAGGGGCCAATAGTGGAGAAATGTATATCATCAAATAAAAACTACAGAGAAGCATTCTGCCAAACTTCTTTCTGTTCTATTCCGGGCGTTAAGTGGCCTATAGTGGAAAAAGGAATATCTTCAAATAAAAATTACACAGAATCATTCGGATAAACTTTTTCTGTTCCGTGCATTCAACAAACAGAGTTGAAACTTACGGTTGATTAAGAAGTTCTCAAACACTCTTTCTGTAGAAACAGAAAGTGGACATTCGGAGCACTAAGGGGCCTATAGTGGAAAAAGGAATACCTTCAAATTAAAACTACAGAGAAGCATTCTGCGAAACTTCTTTCTGATCTGTGCATTCACCGAGCAGAGGTGAACCTTACTTTTGTTTGAGGAGTTTTGAAACTCTCTTTCTGTAGAAACTACAAAGGGACATTTGGAGCGCTTAAGGGGCATATATTGGAAAAAGTATATCGTGTAATAAAAACTACTCAAAATTATTCTGCAAACTTCTTTCTGTTCTATGCATTCAACTGACATAGTTGAACCTTACTGTTGATTGTTAAGTTCTGAAAAACTCTTTCTGTAGAAACTGCAAGCAGACATTCCGGGCGTTAAGGGGCAAATACTGCAAAAAGAAATATCTTCAAATAAAAACTACACAGAAACATTCTGCCAAACTTCTT
>NW_026657370.1:0-4934 GCF_009828535.3 Hylobates moloch | reverse complement strand
ACCTGTCTTGTTGATGTCACAGAGCAGGATTCTGAGTGTCTGTGCAGAGGGCACATGAATACACATCCCCCCTCACATGTGTTAGAGTGGGAGGAAGCTGGCGGACAACCCAGTGACATTCAACCCTGTTATACATAATCAGGAAACTAAGACCAGGAGAGAAGAAACTTGCTGAAGGCCACCACACCAACACTGGAACCCAGGTCTCCTAACTCCAAGCTCAGGGACAGCAAGGAGCCATTACCTTTTAGAAACGGGGCCCCAAGGACGGAGAAGAGCTCGTCCCCGTGGTCTCCTATCACTGTCTTGGGTTTCATGTCTGATGAGAAGCTTGGATGGTACTGAAACTCATACATGTAGGTGGGTGCTTCAGCATCTGAGAAGACAAGGATTCATGCACAGTTCATGTTGCCAGACACATACCTGGAGGCTACCAAGGTCTCCAGCTCTGCAGGAAACCTCTGGCTGTCAGCACAGTAGAGAAACAGAGTCACAGGAAAGCTCAGTGACGTGCTCCAGGCTGCATAGCTGGTTGAGGTGGAACTGGAATTAGAGCCAGATATTTGTTCAATGAACAAATGTTTAATGAATGAATATGGAAACCCTGGGTCAATTCATTTAAAATAACTGCCAGTGCAGGGACACTGACTCTGCCTCGTAAACCCCTTTGCCTGCTGGTGCATTCTCACACAAGACAATCCCTCTACGTCTAGTTACAATGGATGTAATTCATTGATAATAGACTTGCATTCATTCGCTTGGATGCCGTCTCCACCCTGACAGGTGTCTTCTGTTCTGCCTCGTTTTGAGCATTTGCAGTGTTTTTCTCACCCATCCTGAGAAGACTGAAGCAAATCCAAGTTGCTTGTCTGAACGTGAGGCTATTTAAATACAAACATATGCAGAGAGGGAACAATCTGCCTCTTGTGTCTCAGGAATCTGCAGCACTCACTGCTTTATAGCTCACTATCCCCATGTGTCTTGCTGCCTGCCTGGCCAGGGAGTGTTAGGGTGTTAAGGCAGTAAAGTCCTGGCAGAGAAAAGAAGGGGCTGAGCAAGGGTGACCTTGCCTCTCTCCTGCCCTCTCTCCTTCTGCTCTGCCCTCCTCTCCCACCAACAAAGCTCTCCTGTCTCAGCCCCAAGATGATGCCAGTTTCCCAATGATTGGCTCATTGGAGCCACAGATCACTGCCCCTTCAGGGCTACCTCATGGGCCTCCTGGCCCTGTGCCTCAGCACTTTGCACTGGGGTCATGATACCCACTGAGAAGTGACACTAAGAAGGAAAGAGTCAGGGCAATGCCAGGCCAGTGGAGAAAATTTACAATGTCTTCCCCTTTGGGTACAGTAAGAAAGTTGGAAAATAAAATAAAAACAATTAGGAATAATTACAAGAAACAAAAATATGGAGACGCGTAAAGCAAAACTAGATATCACTCATAATTCCACTACCTGAGGCAAGGGCTATGCATTTTTTGTATTTCCTTCTAAAATTTTTCCTTATCCTTTATAATTTAAAAATCAATTTTAACAATCAAATTTAAAATATCACTCGTAACTCTACCACTCAGAGACTGCTGCTTTTTTATTTTAGCTTATCTCTCTTTTATGTATATAAACTTGGGATGATATTATATATGGTATTTTGTAGTACACTATAATCATTTCCCTTTTAAATTTTTTTGTAGAGACAGGGTCTCACTATGTTGCCCAGGCTGATCTTGAAATCCTAGGCTCTCGTAATCCTCTCACCTCAGCCTCCCAAAATGCTGAGAGTGTTGGCAAGAGCCACCACCTCTAGCCATCATTTCTTAACATCATTAAAAATTCATCCACAAAAGGATTTAACAATGGGAGTTCACGCATCCCTAACCTCATGCCCCACTCGCACATGTCATTTCAATGTGAGAATGAAGAATAATCTATTTACTCATCTTTGTTGGCCTCCTTCACTGCACCCTCGGCTCAGCAGGAAGCGCACCTGGAAAGATGCCATCCTTCTGTGGCTCTGTAATCCACCTGTTAAATGGCTGCTTCAAGGTCAAGCAAAACTTGCTAAAAGGAGGGTTTGACCTTGCCTTTGCCCCTCGAACATTTTCCAAAGAAACTCAGAGCCAACCATAGAAGAAAGAGCTTTTGTGAATGATAGAACTTATTACAGGCAGCATGCTGCCCAAAATGTACTTTGTAAAACTCTTTGGCTAAAGCCATTGATATTTATACAATTCTTACAATCACAACACAAGTCTTCAGAGGAAAGTAGCGCACAGATTTGGGTAATGACAATTAGGCACAATAAGAGAAGCAGAGACAATGAGAGGGCTAGTCATGGAGGACATGCAGATTCAAACAGGCTGATGTGCTTCTTGTTGGTGTGGAAGGCTTATGAAACTGGCAGTGTTATGTTAATTTTTAACCTTAGCATCCCAAATGAGAAACAGAATTAAGAAATCCACATTCTTATGCAGTGGAATGCAATTTTGCAATATTTGCCCAAAGTTCTAAAATGTTTCTGTTGTCCAACCTAGTTATTCACTTCTAAAAATAATCCTAAGAAAATTATTAGACCTGTGATTAGGGACTTATGAACATTAGGCTGAGCTCAGTGTTATTGTAGCATCAGAATGTGAGCAGCCAGGCTAAACATCTAATAGGACAGGAATATTAAAGTCTATTTCATACAGCCATTTCATGGAATAAGGAATGCTTTGATGAGTTTGTATCAACATTCAGAAAATCCTCACAACATAGTGTTCTGTGAACAAAAGTAACATATAAAATTGATTTTTAAAGTATATGGGACATGGAAAATCTTTAGACAAAAACACAAAAAATTTATACCACTTGCCTCCAGGTAGTGGAATTATGAGTGATACCTAGTTTCTTCTTTCTGTATTTCCATGTTTTTGAAACTTTCTATAATTTAACATATTAATTTTATATTCAGAAATGTTATTTTTATCAAAAAGAGTGAGACAACAGTAAGTGAAAGTTGATAAAATCTGTGTAGTCCTGGCAAAAAAAAAAAAAAAAAACCCTGAACTTAAAGTCATGGGAAATGAGATGAAAAACAGAAGTTCAGTATTGCTCAAACCATCAGAAGATGGAGATGGGAACTCTATATATAAATCACATGCAGAGCATGGGGCAAGGGCAAGTTTAAGAAAGAACAGATTCAACTCTAGTGGTCTTGGTTAAAGGTTTTTATCAGGACCCTGTGAAGAAATGAGGGTTATAAGCACATGCCCCTTCCTGTGCAAATGTGTGTCTGGGCACCTGCTAGTTAAGCGTTAGCTAGTTTTTATCATGCTTATGAAGTTCTAAATTTAAAAACCCTTCCAGCATGATTAGAGAGAGGACATTTCCTGGCTTGCAGACTAGGCGAATGAGAGCTGGAAGAAAAAGAATCCTGTGAGCCTCCTCTAGCTGGCACCCAGGAACAGAGACTCCTCTCTAGGTGAGCTCACGCATCCCTAACATCATGCCCCACCCACACAGCCTTGGGTCAGTGGTAGAAGGTCCTGCATAGACCCTGCCCTTGCCCTGTGCTTGCACACTACTGCACGCACTGAGATGCACAAAAGCCAGCCTCAGACATTGCCATTCCCCAGACCACCTCCCCCACACCCGCCCCAGCTCCTCTCTCTGGCCTTCTTGGTCCTGGACAATCCTCTGGATCCCATGCAGGACTCCCACTTTTTATCCAGCTCCAATACTTAACAAACTTGTTTGCAGCCAGCTTGGGCCTAAAAACCTTCCACAATTCATCTTTCAGTACTTGTCCTACAGCAGCCCTATGTCCCACAATAACTCCAGGCATGGAGCCCTTGCAGCAGATGCTGTCAGTGTCTCACCCATATCACCTCTTCCTGGGCATGCCAGCCTGACTTCCACCTCCAGCATCTGCAGCTCCCGGCCTGAGGCCTTTGTCTAGTCACAAGAGACTACTCTATGCAGCAGGTCAAAGTCACAGGGAATAAACAAATCCTTGCAAGAGCCTTCAACCAATGACCAGTGGAAGCTGGTGAATAAATACCCAGCTCCCTCGCCACTCAGATGGGTGCCCCTGAGCGCTGTATTCTCGGTGTTTCCTTGAGTTTCCCAGCTCCAGTTGTCCACAGTGGATACTCCCTTGGCAACGCATCATGGATTGGATTCCAACTCCTTCCTCTCTCACTTCCCCACCTCACTACTGCTGTTATCTGGGATCATCACCTTAAAAAACCACTTGCCTCTGGATTTTTTTTCTCACAGTCTTCCACTGGCATAAACCAAAATAAGGCAGCACCTCACTCCATGCCATATGGAATCAGCCTTTGAGGCCTAACCCTCAGCTGTTTCCATGTCTGTCTATGCTGGGAGGTAGGTGGGTCAGATACAGAAGCTGGTGGGGTTTGTGTCCCTCCCCTGTTCGACCTCTGGGATTCACCTCTGTGGTTCCGGGCCACAATCACAGATGGGACACCGAACATCACATCTGCTAACAAGTCCAGGAACAGGTCTTTCTTTTTGACAGGGTCGTCTGTTCCTCCTAAGTACTTCTCAATGGCTTCTGGAATCAGTTCCTTAGCAATGTACTGAAATAGATCAAAAAGTGACCACCACCCCCTTGGTGAGTGATGCAGCTTCTCCAGCCCACCAGGAAAGCCTGCCTCAATGGTGAACCCCACAAGCCCTGTGCAACTCCCCACTAGGGTGGAAAGTGAAGTGGGAAAAGTGGAAAGATGGGGGAAAGGCTGAGGCCCCAGTCTTCATTCTGACATTTAATTGCTCTATGATTTGGGCAAGTCCTTGTCCCTCTCTGGGTCTCAGCCAATTCCCATGATTCCTAGACTCTTACAAAAAAGGGATAGGACTTCCACAAGAGTGACATGGCTGTCTTCTGGTCCAGTTTCCCTTCGGAGAGTGGATAGCCCATCAACTGTTAAAAAAAAA
>NW_026657369.1:0-4935 GCF_009828535.3 Hylobates moloch | reverse complement strand
TGATAGTGTCCAGCTCATCTGGCTCAGGAGAAAGTTGCAATGCCAACACTGAAGCTCTTTTGTCTGCCCCCACGTGTCACAAGTCCTTCCAGGCCCTCTCTTTGCTCCTTCGCAGGTTGCTCATCAAGTTCGTGAACGACACGAAGGCCCCTAATTGGCAGGGCTACTTCTATACCGTACTGCTGTTCGTCACTGCCTGCCTGCAGACCCTCGTGCTGCACCAGTACTTCCACATCTGTTTCGTCAGTGGCATGAGGATCAAGACCGCTGTCATTGGGGCTGTCTATCGGAAGGTAGGGGGCGCTGTGCCATTGACATGTGGCCCGACTTCCACATCCCCTCCTGCAGCCCTGGGTTACTCTGGGGCCAGCGTGGGGATTTCCAGCCCAGCTTCTGGAGCAGTAGGATGAGGGTAGCTTCCCTGATCTTAGGTGGCAGGGACAGTGCGCATCAGGCATTGTACATTAGGAAGGCTGATTTCAAGGGTTGGCGTGTAGATGTCCTTGTGTATCAGCTGTGGGTAATTGAGTTTCTTGGATGGGTGGGTGGCCCTTGGTGTGGGGAAATCCAAGTTTGGATTCTCATTCTGCTGTTGATATTCTGTGTTTCAGCTTGTTGTCACTCTTTTTTTTGTTCATTGTTTTGAGACCAAGTCTCACTCTCTCCCCCAGACTGGAGTGCAGTGGCATGATCTTGGCTCACTGCAACTTCTGCCTCCTGAGTTCAAGCGATTCTTCTGCCTCAGCCTCCTGAGTAGGTGGGACTACAGGTGCCTGCCACCACGACCGGCTAATTTTTGTATTTTTAGTAGAGACAGGGTTTTGCCATGTTGGCCAGGCTGATCTTGAACTGCTGACCTCAGGTGATCTGCCTGCCTCAGCCTCCCAAAGTGCTGGGATTACAAGCATGAGCCACCATGCCCAGCCTGTTGTTACTCTTAATTTGAACTGAGCAGGTGGCACATTCTTCGCATGATAAGAGTATGTAGCAGGCATTTGTGTACGTCCAGTTTCAAAGGAACCAAATGACCTTCTTGATCCCTGTAAATTATTATTATTATTTTTTGTCTTGAGGTCAAGGAAACTGCTTGGCCCCTACGTTAGGAAGAGACAGTCTTGCAGGTACTTGATGAACTAGAGGAGTGATTATCAGGCCTGTCTGTGAATTAGACTCACCTGGGGAGCTTAAACTGATGGAGGCCAGGCGCTGTAGCTCCTGCCTGTAATCCCAGCAGTTTGGGAGACCAAGGTGGGGAAATCACTTGAGGCCTGACGTTCAATACCAGCCTGGTCAATATAGCAAGACCCTGACTCTGTAGAAAATAAAAAAAAAATTAGCCAGGTATGGTGGTGTGCACCTGTAGTCCCATCTACTCAGGAGGTTGAGTTAGAACAATCACTTGAGCCCTGGAGTTGGAGGCTGCTGTGAGTCCTGGTTAGCATCCCTGCATTCCAGCCTGTGTGACAGAATGAGACCCTGTCTCAAAAAACAAAAAAAATTCCTGACACCTAGGTCGCACCAGACCAGTGCAAGTGAGATTGCTGAGGTTGCACCCAGGTGTCATTGTTTTTATTTTTATTTTTTGACATAGGTTCTTGCTCTGTCACCCAGACTGGAGTGCAGTGGCACGATCTTGGCTCACTGCAGCCTCCACCTCCCGGGCTCAAACGATCCTGCCACCTCAGCCCCCCACGTAGCTGGGACCAGAGGCATGCGCCACCACACCTGCTAATGTCTTAGTGTTTTTAAAACTCACCAGATCATAGTGTGCAACCATGTTTGAGGGCCAGGGAGATTTGCCCCTACTAGGGCATCTTTGGCAATATCTGGGGGCATTTTTGGTTGTCCCAGCTGGGGGTGAGGGCATGTAGTGGGTCGAGGCCAGGGATGCTGCTAAACCTCCTACAGTGCACAAGACAGCCCCCCAAAGAATTATCCGGCTCCAGATGTCAAGAATGCCAAGGCTTAGAGACCCTGGCCCAGACCCTCAGTCCTTCAGTGGGATCTGGGACCAGCAGCACTGGGACAGCCTGAAAGCGTAGAAATGCAGAATCCCAGGCCACACCCCAGACCTGCAGAATCCGAAACAACTCCCCCAACCCCCCACCACTGCCCCCAAAAAAACCCAGCCGCATGTGTGCACATTAAAGCATGCGAAGCCCTGGTTTCAAGGACACCTAGGGTCCCTTGCCAATTGATGAGTTCAAGGTTGGGAGGCAGTGAGCACCGTGGATAAGAATGTGGGCTTTGAGATGACAAAGGCGTCCCGGGCAGGCAGACAGGTTGGGAGGGGAGGAGCAGAGATCTGTGGCATTTCTGCCCCTGAGAGTCTCTTTCCTCTCCGTGGGTCTGGAGGGAGAGTCAGGCCTCTTCACCTGCCACACTCACCCACCTTCCCTCTCCTTTGTCCCACAGGCCCTGGTGATCACCAATTCAGCCAGAAAATCCTCCACGGTCGGGGAGATCGTCAACCTCATGTCTGTGGACGCTCAGAGGTTCATGGACTTGGCCACGTACATTAACATGATCTGGTCAGCCCCCCTGCAAGTCATCCTTGCTCTCTACCTCCTGTGGCTGGTGTGTGTTTGGCGCCGTTTCCCTTTGCATGCAGGGAGGGACTTCTACGTGTGGGCAGTGGGCTGAGGGAGTGGGTGTTGATGGTAATGGCATGTATAGCTCCCTGGCAGTTCCGGCTGTCGGTCATATTTTATTTTCCAGCCTGTTAACCAGTTCCTCGGTATTTTGTTCCTTTTCTGAGTTGTCAGGTTGATGTTGTCCTTGGTGGCATGGCGTTTTCATTTTCTCTTTCCTTGACAGTGTCAGTAATTAACTACCCTACAACGGACACATCATATTTCTCCCCTTGAATCCTCCCAAACGCTAACCAGACTCACTTATTCACTAGTCCCTAATTATGGTGGTCAAGATTCTCTCAATTGCAAAGGATATAAATCTATCTTAAAGTAGCCTAAGTGGCTGGTTGCAGTGGTTCACGCCTGTAATCCCAGCACTTTGGGAGGCCAAGGCGGGTGGATCACCTGAGGTCAGGAGTTCGAGACTAGCCTCAATGTGGAGAAACCCTGTCTGTACTAAAAATGCAAAATGAGCTGGGTGTGTTGGTGCATGCCTGTAATCCCAGCTGCTCGGGAGGCTGAGGCAGGAGAATTGCTTGAACCTGAGAGGTGGAGGTTGCGGTGAGCCGAGATCGGGCCATTGCACTCCAAGCCTGGGCAACTCAGCAAAACTGCGTCTCAAAAAAAAAAAAAAAAAAGTAGTCTAAGTAAGTAAAGGGAACTTTGGGGCTGCCTGTATCTCAGAAATCTGGGGACTAGCTTGAGGCGTGGATTGATCCAGGAGATCAGGCAGTGTTGTCAGTACTCAGTTTCACTCACTCTTTCATCATTTCCTGGCCCTGTTCTCTGAGTTGACATCATTCTCAGTGGTACTTCCCAACATGGCTGCATAGCTTTGGACTGATGACATCCTGACAGAAAAAGGTGCCAGAGAAAAGACAAGGCATAATTTCTCTGCACAGCCAGAGTCAGTCTCAGAGAGCAATCTGATTGGCCTGGCTTGGTCCTATTCACACCCCTGAACCAATCACTATGGCCCAGGAGGCAGAGTTCTCTGATTGGCCAGCCTGGGTCACATGTCCTCTCCCATGGCAGAAGGCATGTGATTGACAGCCCTTCCACGTGGAGAGGGAGAGTTCCCAAAATGATGATAAGCAAAGAGGATCATAGCACAACACATGCCTTGTGCTTTGCTACCTCTGGATCTTTGCCACGTGTCTTTCTTTCCTTCTTCCTAATTGATGAAAGCCTGCTCATCCCCCAAGGCTGTAACAAACACTACTTCCATTGATTTCCCGTCCCCTCTCAATTAGATGGACTTCTTCTTTTGAATTTTGAATCCCAATACCTTTAGTATAGGAACTCATCTAATAACACTTTCTGAAATAGTTTTTTTTGTTTTGTTTTTGTTTTGACATGGAGTCACTCTCTGTTGCCCAGGCTGGAGTGCGGTGTGCCATCTCGGCTCGCTGCAACATCTGCCGCCCAGGTTCAAGCAATTCTCCTGCCTCAGTCTCCCGAGTAACTGGGACTGCAGGCTTACGCCACCACGGCTGCTAATTTTTTTTTTTTTTTTGTATTTTTAGTAGAGACGATGTTTGACCATGTTGGCTAGGCTGATCTTGAAGTCCTGGCCTCGGGTGATCTACCCTCCGTGGTCTCCCAAAAGTGTTGGAATTACAGGCGTAAGCCACTGCGCCTGGCCCACTTTCTGAAATAGTTTTTTTTTTTTTTTTTTTTTCTCAGTGTACTGCCTCCTCTTTGACGGGTAACATGTTAGCTACTTGCAGGCATACAGCAGCTGACTTTCGTGTCTTCCGTGGGTACAACCCCAGCAGGGCCTGGTACATAATGGGCACAGCTCAAATTATTACCTGTTATTGAAAGAGAAGGGCTGGACGAAATGGCTCATGCCTGTGATCTGAACACTTTGGGAGGCTGAGGCAGGTGGATCATCTGAGGCCAGGAGACCAGCCTGGCCAACATGGCAAAAACCCTGTCTCTACTAAAGATATAAACATTAGCCAGGCATGGTGGTGTATGTGTATAATCTCAACTACTTGGGTGGCTGAGGCAGGAGAATGGCCTGAATCTGGGAGGTGGAGTTTGTATTGAGCTGAGCTTGCGCCACTGCACGCCAGCTTGGGCAATACAGTGAGACTCTGTCTTAAAAAGGAAGAAGAAAAAAATTACTGGTTTATTTGGCTGTAATTTGCTTTTTTTGTACATTTGTAGAGCAGAAGGTGAGTAAAGTGTTTCTAATAATAAAACTCAGAAAAAACACCAGAATTTAGTAGGCTGGGCACAGATATAGGTGGCATGAGCCTGTAATCCCAGCACTTTGGGAGGCTGAGGTGGAAGG
>NW_026657368.1:0-4935 GCF_009828535.3 Hylobates moloch | reverse complement strand
TAAACAACAGCAACAAGAAACAACAGCAGGCTTTTATTTTCCACTGATGATACCGTGTTTTGATAAAAAGGTTACTCTACACTATATTCTTTTTTTGTTTGTTTGTTTTGTTTTTTTGTTGTTGTTTTTGGAGAGGAAAAATATCAGAAGCAGTTAAGAGACCAGGAAGTGGTTCCTTTAGGGATGAGAAGATGTTCTGCTGGATGGCTTTTAAAAATGTTACCTCCAGAGTCATCTGCCTCATTAACAGTGATTTTTGGTCTTAGAAATCTTTCTTTGATTTTATAAACTGACATGATTTCCTGTTCTGTTAGGAATGCACGCGGTTGCAGTACTCCCAGAAGCCCACCACACACTGTCACCGTGTGCTCTACATGCATTTCCCCCGCAGTGTCACCAGTATCATTTTCATTGTCCACTTGTGGAATCATGTCGGCACTCAAAAAGTTTTGGATTTGGAGGCATTTCAGATTTCAGACGTTTGGATTAGGGATACAACCTATAAGAAAAGACACTGTCTTTAGAAACTGCCTTGAGACACAAAGGTTAAAGACATTTGAGATACCGTCATTAAGTGTCCGGTTTTACTTAGAAAGTTAGGCGAAATGCCTCATTGTAAAGGAAAACCTGTCATTTTAGTATGAAACATGGATCTCCCAACATCTTTAAGGTTAAATATAACACAAAAGCCTCTGTACTTAGAGTTTAAAACTTGTAAGCAGGAGGCCTCTGATTTTTCTCATTCACATGTACCTCCTAAAATCACTACAAGGGCAAAAGTTAAAGATTGACCTCTGAAGTCCGACACTCAGTTTTATTTACAAACAGAACAAAACAAACAAAAACATTCTCTGTTTTTTATTATTATTATACTTTAGGTTTTAGGGTACATGTGCACAATGTGCAGGTTTGTTACATATGTATACATGTGCCATGTTGGTGTACTGCACCCATTAACTCGTCATTTAGCATTAGGTATATCTCCTAATGCTATCCCTCCCCGCCTCCCCCCAGCCCACAACAGTCCCCAGAGTGTGATGTTCCCCTTCCTGTGTCCATGTGTTCTCATTGTTCAATTCCCACCTATGAGTGCGAACATGCGGTGTTTGGTTTTTTGTCCTTGCGATAGTTTACTGAGAATGATAATTTCCAGTTTCATCCATGTACCTACAAAGGACATGAACTCATCATTTTTTATGGCTGCATAGTATTCCATGGTGTCTATGTGCCACATTTTCTTAATCCAGTCTATCGTTGTTGGACATTTGGGTTGGTTCCAAGTCTTTGCTATTGTGAATAGTGCTGCAATAAACATACCTGTTCGTGTGTCTTTATAGCAGCATAATTTATAGTCCTTTGGGTATACACCCAGAAATGGGATGGTTGGTCAAATGGTATTTCTAGTTCTAGATCCCTGAGGAAGCGCCACACTGACTTCCACAATGGTTGAACTAGTTTACAGTCCCACCAACAGTGTAAAAGTGTTCCTATTTCTCCACATCCTCTCCAGCACCTGTTGTTTCCTGACTTTTTAATGATGGCCATTCTAACTGGTGTGACATGGTATCTCACTGTGGTTTTGATTTGCATTTCTCTGATGGCCAGTGATGATGAGCATTTTCGCATGTGTTTTTTGGCTGCATAAATGTCTTCTTTTGAGAAGTGTCTGTTCATGTCCTTCGCCCACTTTTTCATGGGTTTGCTTGTTTTTTTCTTGTAAATTTGTTTGAGTTCATTGTAGATTCTGGATATTAGCCCTTTGTCAGACGAGTAGGTTGCGAAAATGTTCTCCCATTTTGTAGGTTGCCTGTTCACTCTGATGGTAGTTTCTTTTGCTGTGCAGAAGCTCTTTAGTTTTATTAGATCCCATTTGTCAGTTGTGGCTATTGTTGCCATTGCTTTTGGTGTTTTGGACATGAAGTCCTTGCCCATGCCTATGTCCTGAATGGTAATGCCTAGGTTTTCTTCTAGGGTTTTTACGGTTTTAGGTCTAACATGTAAGTCTTTAATCCATCTTGAATTAATTTTTGTATAAGGTGTAAGGAAGGGATCCAGTTTCAGCTTTCTATATATGGCTAGCCAGTTTTCCCAGCACCATTTGTTAAATAGGGAATCCTTTCCCCATTGCTTCTTTTTGTCAGGTTTGTCAAAGATCAGATAGTTGTAGTTATGTGGCGTTATATCTGAGGGCTCTGTTCTGTTCCATTGATCTGTATCTCTGTTGTGGTACCAGTACCATGCTGTTTTGGTTACTGTAGCCTTGCAGTATAGTTTGAAGTCAGGTAGCGTGATGCCTCCAGCTTTGTTCTTTTGGCTTAGGATTGACTTGGCGATGCGGGCTCTTTTTTGGTTCCATATGAACTTTAAAGTAGTTTTTTCCACTTCTGTGAAGAAAGTCATTGGTAGCTTGATGGGGATGGCATTGAATCTATAAATTACCTTGGGCAATATAGGCATTTTCACAATATTGATTCTTCCAACCCATGAGCATGGAATGTTCTTCCATTTGTTTGTGTCCTTTTTTATTTCATTGAGCAGTGGTTTGTAGTTCTCCTTGAAGAGGTCCTTCACATCCCTTGTAAGTTGGATTCCTAGGTATTTTATTCTCTTTGAAGCA
Organism: Hylobates moloch; assembly: GCF_009828535.3. Taxonomy (NCBI): domain Eukaryota; kingdom Metazoa; phylum Chordata; class Mammalia; order Primates; family Hylobatidae; genus Hylobates; species Hylobates moloch. The sequence goes on along the minus strand of NW_026657368.1, from coordinate 2,318 downwards.
ATTGTGAATGGGAGTTCACTCATGATTTGGCTCTGTGTTTGTCTGTTATTGGTGTATAAGAATGCTTGTGATTTTTATACATTGGTTTTGTATCCTGAGAGTTTGCCGAAGTTGCTAATCAGCTTAAGGAGATTTTGGGCTGAGATGATGGGGTTTTCTAAATATACAATCATGTCATCTGCAAACAAGGACAATTTGACTTCCTCTTTCCTAATTGAACACCCATTATTTCCTTCTCCTGCCTAACTGCCCTCGCCAGAACTTCCAACACTATGTTGAATAGGAGTGGTGAGAGAGGCCATCACTGTCTTGTGCCAGTTTTCAAAGGGAATGCTTCCAGTTTTTTCCCATTCAGTATGATATTGGCTGTGGGTTGGTCATAGATAGCTCTTATTATTTTGAGATACATCCCATCAATACCTAATTTATTGAGAGTTTTTAGCATGAAGTGTTGTTGAATTTTATCCCAGGCCTTTTCTGCATCTATTGAGATAATCATGTGGTTTTTGTCTTTGGTTCTGTTTATATGCTGGATTACATTTGCTGATTTGCATATGTTGAACCAGCCTTGCATCCCAGGGATGAAGCCCACTTGATCATGGTGGATAAGCTTTTTGATGTGCTGCTGGATTCGGTTTGCCAGTATTTTATTGAGGATTTTTGCATCAATGTTCATCAAGGATGTTGGTCTAAAATTCTCTTTTTTGGTTGTGACTTTGCCCGGCTTTGGTATCAGGATGATGCTGGCCTCATAAGATGAGTTAGGGAGGAGTCCCTCTTTTTCTATCAATTGGAATAGTTTCAGAAGGAATGGTACCAGTTCCTCCTTGTACATCTGGTGGAATTCGGCTGTGAATCCATCTGGTCCTGGTCTCTTTTTGGCTGTTAAGCTATTGATTATTGCCACAATTTCAGAGCCTGTTATTGGTCTATTCAGAGATTGCACTTCTTCCTGGTTTAGTCTTGGGAGGGTGTATGTGTCGAGGAATTTATCCATTTCTTCTAGATTTTCTAGTTTATTTGCATAGAGGTGTTTGTAGTATTCTCTGATGGTAGATTGTATTTCTGTGGGATCAGTGGTGATATCCCCTTTTTCATTTTTTATTGCATCTATTTGATTCTTCTCTCTTTTCTTCTTTATTAGTCTTGCTAGTGGTCTATCAATTTTGTTGATCTTTTCAAAAAACCAGCTCCTGGATTCATTAATTTTTTGAAGGGTTTTTTGTGTCTCTATTTCCTTCAGTTCTGCTCTGATTTTAGTTATTTCTTGCCTTCTGCTAGCTTTTGAATGTGTTTGCTCTTGCTTTTCTAGTTCTTTTAATTGTGATGTTAGGGTGTCAATTTTGGATCTTTCCTGCTTTCTCTTGTGGGCATTTAGTGCTATAAATTTCCCTCTACACACTGCTTTGAATGTGTCCCAGAGATTCTGGTATGTTGTGTCTTTGTTCTCGTTGGTTTCAAAGAACATCTTTATTTCTGCCTTCATTTCGTTATGTACCCAGTAGTCATTCAGGAGCAGGTTGTTCAGTTTCCATGTAGTTGAGCGGTTTTGAGTGAGTTTCTTAATCCTGAGTTCTAGTTTGATTGCACTGTGGTCTGAGAGACAGTTTGTTATAATTTCTGTTCTTTTACATTTGCTGAGGAGAGCTTTACTTCCAACTATGTGGTCAATTTTGGAATAGGTGTGGTGTGGTGCTGAAAAAAATGTATATTCTGTTGACTTGGGGTGGAGAGTTCTGTAGATGTCTATTAGGTCCACTTTATGTAGAGCTGAGTTCAATTCCTGGATATCCTTGTTAACTTTCTGTCTCGTTGATCTGTCTAATGCTGACAGTGGGGTGTTAAAATCTCCCATTATTATTGTGTGGGAGTTTAAGTCCCTTTGTAGGTCACTGAGGACTTGCTTTATGAATCTGGGTGCTCCTGTGTTGGGTGCATATATATTTAGGATAGTTAGCTCTTCTTGTTGAATTGATCCCTTTACCATTATGTAATGGCCTTTTATCAGAGACTAGGATTGCAACCCCTGCCTTTTTTTGTTTTCCAGTTGCTTGATAGATCTTCCTCCATCCCTTTATTTGGAGTCTATGTGTGTCTCTGCACGTGAGATGGGTTTCCTGAATACAGCACACTGATGGGTCCTGACTCCTTATCCAGTTTGCCAGTCTGTGTCTTTTGATTGGAGCATTTAGCCCATTTACATTTAACGTTAATATTGTTATGTGTGAATCTGATCCTGTCATTATGATGTTAGTTGGTTATTTTGCTCGTTAGTTGCTATTGTTTCTTCCTAGCCTCGATGGTCTTTACAATTTGGC